>NC_138207.1:66957407-67022407 GCF_964194415.1 Vipera berus
TATTGTCTACCCAAAGTATAGTACTGAGGCTAGGCTTTTGTTTTTTTTGGAAAATAAAGGGGGATACTGAATTGGCAAACTAGAGATATATCAGAATTTTAGTTTTAACAGCTATAAAGATTGAATTAAAATTCAGAAGAATGTGTCAAGAAGTATGTCCATCCCTCCCTTTTTCTGGAAGACTTGGAACAGTAAACAAGAAGCAGCTTTCCCTTCCAGTGGACTGTAGCAGTTTATAGTGCCACATTACTATAGAGTGAGTTACTATAAATGGGTTATTTTCATTTGTATATCCACATAGAATATATTATACTATAAAAATATAGATGGTAGGTAGGTAGCTAGGAGGGAATAGATGGGTGGGTGGGTGGGTGGATGGATGGATGGACAAATTTCCTAGTTATCTATATTAATTGTTTCATGTTAAGATACCAAAGTCCACAGAGACTGAATCCTCCCTAAATTAATCCACTAAAAATCATTGTCATATATACTGGCCCAGACAAACATTACACATGTCCTAAATATAAATTAATGATGCGATGATGATGATGGTGGTGATGCCTCTGTCCTTCTGCCACTTGGCTCAATGGAACCTTCATAGCTATGATTCAAGTAGCATCTCAAAATGTCAAGGAATCCATTTCTTTCTTTAAGTATGAGAATAAACAAAGCAACATGGCATCCTCCAAATCTACTATGTGTGGTCTACCCTTTCAGGTACAAATATAATAGTGTAATGGCTGCCAAGTGACTGTCTTTTATTTGCCTGATGACTTGTTAATGCTCCAGGATGATCAATTGATATTTCTGTCAGAGGCAGGAAAATGACTAGGGATGTTTCCTTAACAGGCAATTTATCTGCAGGGTGGGTCCTGAGACCCAGTGTTCTGCCTGGAGGGAGTGTGGGAAAGGGAAAAAAAACAGTTTGCAGCTTTCAGAGAGGTAACCATTTCAATCTATTATAGCAACAACAACAAAAAAAGATTTGTTGCAGCAAAAGCAATTAAGGTGACTGTTATTTGTTTTTTGCAGTGAAAAATATAGGCAAACATTAACCCCTTTATATAAGCTTTCATGGAATACCTTGATTGCAAACAGTACTACCCTAAGCTATGATAACCCACACCTTTGGTTTCAGGGTGAGGTGAAATTTCTGAACATTAAGATTAGAGAAAAGTGGTAAGTAGAAGATATGTAGATGGTGACAATTACTCTTATTATAACTATCATTCACAGAATAGTTGCTGGAATGACACCCACATTTTAATGATGAACTGAATTAACAGACACATTTTGATTTTAAAAGTGTAAATGCACTGAAGAATAGAGAGGATGAATTAGCTACTTGCATCATTCTGTAAACTGTCCCACAGATCCAACTGACTTCACATTCTGTCAGAGATAACTACTGATTAAACATAATGTTTCAAAAAGGAGAATAACCCCATCCCCTAAGGAATATTATAATTACTTTGATATAACCATTTTATCTTTGCTAAAACATAGCTAAGAATGGATCTGAACTTTCATCTCTCTGGTAGCTCAATACTCTAAACAATGAAAATAACCCTGCATAGTTACAATAGATGAAACAGATCCACACATCAATCATTTGGCAAAATTGAAGAAACGATGATTATTTCTTTTCAGCTTTATGTATTTACAGAGTCACTTATTTTGAATTATTTATAATTAATACTTGATCCTCATTAGATCACTTTTTATTCTTATTAAAGAAGAGACCTATGTTTTAAGACTTAGAATACTATACAGTATTACAAGTGAGAAATGTGGGTGTCAAGACATGATTTTTCCAATGTATTTATCAACATCCAAAGCTTGAGGTCAGTTGGAAAACTGATAACGGTTCATCTCATTTGGAGCAAGTTTTATTTATAGACGCAAGCAGAGAATTTAGTAATAAAACCATTTGATATAATATTGAGCTGCTTGCTTTAAGCTAATTAATAAATTTGCTGCCCACAAGGTAAAATAAATGTGTCAAATATCACTTATAAAATGATCTCCATACGACTGAAAAGTGTAGTATTATTTTAAGTTGTCATGTAAAAATTTTTTATTTTAATTCCATTTATATCCCGCCCTTCTCCGAAGACTCAGGGCGGCTTACAAGCTTAGCAGTAGCCTTCATTCTATGTATATGCCTGCTTATTAGGGCTTTCACACACACCCCAAGTGGTATCATTACAAAGTCAGCTTATTGCCCCTCTGATTCAACTATTTGACGTCAACTATGTATTTGACAACTACAGGCAGTTCTCAACTTACAGCCACAACTGAGTCCAAAATTTCTGTTGCTAAGCAAGACATTGGTTAAGTGACTTTTGCCCCATTTTACGACCACTCTTGTCACAGTTGTTAAGTGAATCACCACAGTTGTTAAGTTAGTAACACTGTGTTGCTAAATAAACCTGGCTTCCCCATTGACTTTGCTTGTCAGAAGGTCACACAAAAGGTGATCACATGACCTTGGGACATTGTAACCGTCATAAACATGAATCAGTTGCCAAGCAGCTGAATTTTGATCAGGTGGCAGTGGGGATGCTGCAACAGTTGTAAGTATGAAAAATGACCATAAGTCACTTTTTTCAGTGCCGTTGTAATTACAACAACGAACTGTTGTAAGTTGGGGACTACCAATACTTGTCTAAAGAAATTATGACATGTAGTCTTATATATCAGTCAAAACTGACCATTCTTCTTACTTTCTCTAGCATAATTGTTTTAGAAAAGGCTATTTCCTACAGCAATTTTGTTACAATAGTTTTTGTGTGTGCCTCATGATTTGGAGAGCAAGGAGTGTTAAGCAGAAAAACTGAATGAGACACGATGGGGACAAAAGAATGGGTTTGGATCTCATTCTCAATTTTCTGCATGTGCACTCAGAAATAATCATGTTTTTAAATGCAAGCCATTAGTAAGACTTCATTTATGGAAATATTTTTTTAAAGAAAGCTACTTTATTGAATGATTATTACACTGCAGGAAGTCAGAACAATTAAAACAGAGATCAGAGGGTTACAAATCCACAATAAAGCAATACCAGTATCAAAAAGCCCTCTAAAGGCCTTTTTAACTTTAATTATTTTATTCGTATTTTAACTCCTATTGGACTATAATATTTATACGATTTTTATGTTTTAATTGTACACTGCCCAGAACTGCTCTGTGAGTGAGATGGGTAGTCTCCAAATTTGATCTATAAAATAAATAAAAACATAAAGTTAAAGCTCTGAAAATACAAGAAAAGTTCTCGTCACGCCCAAAAGACATTAAGAGTAAGGGCCTTACTCCAAGCTGGGATGAAGTACAGTACTGAAAAGTTTCTTTGCCTTGTAGTCCTATACTGTACATCACAGGACAACTAATTTAACCCAGGAAGAATTATTGCTTATACCTGAGCACAGGAGTTTAATACCAATCTTTAAAGCTTGTGAAAATGTTCAGAATAAGATACATTAGAGTCAGTGATGAAGTCAAATTTTGCTCCCGTTGAAGTTCTCTACTGAAACTACTGTTCCAGCTAGGCAGGCTCTTATTATGGAATGGCAACTGCTTATTAACTCTACATGAGCTCCCACTGTTCTGTTTTCAGAATTTCCCAACACAGCATGTTCCACATATTAAACCCGCTTAAAATAGATCAGGCTTGCATTTAGCTCTTCCTTGAGTATGTTCACTCTGTGATCTTTCCATTTTTGTTTTTGTTTTAATCTTGGGGTAGCACTGTATACAAGGAAATAGTAATACTGGCAAGTATTTGTGGCGTGTACTCTTTAATCCTTTGTTCTATTTGGTTGCCTCTCGAAAATGATTAGGCTTCAGCCTATCCCTTTCTGAAAAAGATATGAATGGTGAGAAATATGCACACTGTTCCCGCATATTGTTTCTTTGTAAAGGAAAAAAAATCCTCTTTTTATGATTGTCCATTCAATGTGACGGGAAAGAGAATGTTTTCAAATAAACACGAGAGGACAAAAATATAGGTACAATTGTCGGCTGTGAAGTTTAGGACATGTTTTTATATTTGCTTTTGTTGTGGAATAGCTGAGGCACAAGTTCTCCTTTTCATTGTAAAATCATTAGCCTTGCTTTATACAGCCTCTGTGTTTTCCAAAATTCCAATGAAATCTTAAGCGAAGGCATACTTTTAACATATATAAAAGGGGATTGTCTCTCCTAGATGTGATTCCTCTAGGGCAGGGGTCAGCAACCTGAAACAGTGAAAGAGCCACTCGGAACCGGTTCCCTCACAAAAGGAAAAACTGGGAGCCGCAAAAAATGTGCAGAACAGGGTTTGACTGAAGAGTGGAGACAAGGCGAGATATGCACCTACCCTGCATATTTGAATTGATTGGTTGAACGTTTTTACTCCCACTTTTTTTTGGGGGGGGACTGCACATGGCAGAGGACTGGGAGCCGCAGGAGATGGCTGAAAGAGCCGCATGCGGCTCCGGAGCCGCGGGTTGCAGACCTGTGCTCTAGGGAAATTGTAGTTAAAGATGGAAAAGCAGTAGGAACTATTTCCATCAGAAAAAAATGGCCACATCATAGCGAGTTTTGTGATGCCACAGTTAGAAACCTAGAGAATAGCATATGTGCACATTAGAATTTAGGAGATCCAGTTTCCACAAGCTGAGATAAATGCTGTGTGTAATCCTACCGACACCTAACTGGGGACAAAGGAAACACAGAGGGGTTGGGAACTGATCAAAACTATCTAGCAGAATTTCACATCATTGCCATGAGGAGAAAAAATGAGGAGAAAAAATGAGGAGGTGGCTCAGTCAACTATTATGGATACATAAGAGGTTTTTGATTGAAATAAGAATTAAAAGGGATGTGTTGGGGAAATGAAACATGGATGTGATCACCAAGGAGATGTAAAGTACTTTATTTCTGCAAAAAAGTTCATGAGAAATATACAAATGAACTAAGGCTTTATAACTGTTTTTGGCTATATTATAGTCAGACAAAACAAACAAACAGTAGTCCTACTCTTCAGAAAAGGTGATTCATTGGTAAAAAACAAAAACAAAAGGAGACTGGGCAGAATTCTTTGATCTTGCTTTTGGGCTTCTCCCCAAAGGGCAACTTGATGCAATTAGACCTAAGAGAAGACAATAAGAAGATAACTTCAAGTATCTGAAGGATTGTCTTTCCAGAAGATAAGAGACAATGGATTTAATTTACAAGGAAGCAGATTTTGACCAGACATCAGGAAGGATTTCTTGACAGTAAGAGATGTTTAACAGTGGACGGCTTAAACAGAAGATGGGTGGCCATTTTTCAGCGATGCTGTTAACAATGTATTCCTAGAGGAGCCGTGGTGGCACAGTGGTTAGAATGCATTATTGCAGGCTAATTCTGCTGACTTCCAGCAGTTTGATTCTCACCAGCTCAATATTGACTCAGACTTCCATCGTCTGAGGTCGGTAAACTGAGGATCCAGTTTGTTGGGGGCAATATTGTGACTCTGTAAACCTTTTAGAGAGGGCTGTAAAACACCATTAAGCGGTAGATAAGTCTACGTGGTATTGCTATTCCTGAATTTGTTAGGGGGTCGAATTGCATCATCTCAAAGGTCCCTTTCATTCCTTACATTCTGAGAGTCTATGATCAGAAGGTGAATCACCATATAGCGATCCTTCAAATCTTTAAGTATTGGCAATACACCTTTCTTTTAGAGTCCTTTTAAAAAATTGACAACTGGATTTCAACATAAGACTAGGCTAAACCCTAAATGTATACCCACAGTATTACATTGCTGACTGCTCAATTTTTTGAAATCATTTTCCTAAAAGTCCCAAACATGGTATTTTCATTTCTGGATATTTCTAACATCAATATAGTATAATGAAAATATTTGGACTATCTCCCATATATTTCCCAGCCTGTCTTTTTCTCAGCTATCATGACCATAACTGAGAATTATGGGAATTAATAGTTACCTTGGTTCAGTAATTGTTGCCTGTATTTTCCAATTTTGTCCAATTGAAGGTTAAAAACAAATAGCTACAAGAGTTTTAGTAGTATATTTAGTTCTATTACAAAAACTTTCCACCTGAGAAAGTTGTTTTTATGTTAGTAACTATTATAAAGTGTGCTGGGTTAGTGTTCAGTTAGCTTTGCTACGTATATAGGAAGAATCATCATTGTCTAAGGAGACTTGAAAGGCCAAGTAAGAGACAAGGCAGTAAGAAGGATGCCAGGATCTTAGGCTGCTACAGAATCAGGGGACTACGTATGTACTGTATACAAAGACTAGAAAGATTAAGTCAGAGAGCAAATTTCTAAAATAAACCATCAAAATTCATCCTGCAAAAAAAGCAGGCATAGTCCATAACTAATTTAGGGAAGAACCGTAGAACGGAATTGGAGAAATCCACTCTAACCATATAGAGTTGGATTTTAAATAGGCTTTCGGGGGGGGGGGGGGAATACAGTCAACAAAATCTTAACTGCCTAAGGAAACTCTCCTAGCAATCAGCTCGTAACACAACTCTGTGTGCTAATGAACCCAAAGCTGTTAATATGGTTTCTTCAGTTAAATTGATTCATGAATTTTGAAGAGAACATTATCTAATGAATTTTCTTTGAATAGAAAGCAATTAAAAGGACAAATCAGTCTGATTAACCCCAAAATCACCCTAGTGCCACAAATGGTGTAGAGTTTGAAATTATATCATAAAAGAACTAGAGCAGATTTGCTATCTCTCTGCCCTTTTTAATCCATGTAAATTAATGAACAACGAAGTTAATTTCTTTGATGACCCTTTCCTAGTATCACCTGGATTATGCTGATATTTAATTTGCTTAACGTTATCATAAAGGCTAAATGGATATTTTTTCACTGGTGAGTATTATGCTGTTCATTTAAGAAGTTGTTATTATTTAAAACTAATAAATATACGTAGGTTTATTTAAGAACAAAGAATACTTTTCTGGAGTAAATATAACATAACTAATTTTTTAATTTAATTACCAGTACATAAACATATTTTTTCTGCCCCAAAAAATGTCATTTGATGGCTTCAGAGGAAAACATTGCTATCACCCCCCCTCAGTTTTCCCCTACCTATCTCCTTAATTTACAAAAAATTCGTGACGGCCAACCACAATTGATACTGGAATTTTGATAAGTGATGGGGTCATTACAAGCCATCACATGACCAGACCCAATTTTACTGTGGTCATTAAGTGAATTGCATAGTCATTAAGTGAATCCAGCATCCCCCTTTTGACTTTGTTTATCAGCAGTCAGTTGACAAGGTTGCAAATTGCGGCCATGTGACCACAAGACATTGAAACTATTGGAAATGCAAGCTAATTGCCAAGTGCTCCAATTGCAATCACATGACCGTGGGGATGGTACAACAGTCATAGATTTGAGGACAGGTCATATCTTTTTCCAGCACTATCATAACTTTGAATTGTTGTTAAACAAATTGTTGTAGACTACCTGTAGAAAGTTAAAAGAGATCTTGGGGCAGCAAATGAGAAGATAGGAATATATTATGGAATAGCAACTTACAGTTTGTTGCAGATCTAAAATCCTCAATCTCTTCCTCCATAGAATGCTCTTCTATCTGCAAAGGCATGGATAGCCCCAATTCTTGCTTTCAGGGAGCAGATACTATTCCAACAAGCTTTGAGTCCATTGCTTTGTCTGAGTGACCACCATAAAGGAATGTTTTTATTGCAATTGCTCTTTTTTAATTGTACTATATTTCAAACTGTGTACACTGTGTCTCTTTGGATTTCTATGGACTACAAATAGCATTAAATAAATAAATATTTCTCCGTTGCTAAGAAGATGAGTAACTAGATTACAACATTCCTTCATTTGGGAATCCCAACCTCCCTTCTGTGTTAGCCTTCCAAAAGATGGTGAAAATGCAGCTTTTCTGGTGGCTTTTTTGTGCTTCTGTTCTTTCTGACTGTGGTTGTTTTAATTCTTTGGACTATGTTTTATAGTCGCAAGCTTCCAGGAAGATACGATGACCTACAAATCTATTAAATAAATAACTCTGGGCAAAAATAATCACAGAAGTTTATCAAAGTTACAACAGCACTGAAACAAGTGACCTAGGACCGTTTCCACACAACTGTCGCAGCATGCCCATGGTCACATGACCAAAATTTAGACTCTTGGCTCATATGTATGATGGTTGCAGTGGCCTGGGGTCATGGGATCACCTTTTGCAAACTTCAGACAACCAAAGTCAATGGGGAAGCCAGATTCACTTAACAACCCTGTTATTAACAACTCCAGTGATTCACTTAACATCCATGGTAAGAAAGGTCGTAAAATGGGGCAAAACTCACTTAACTGTCTCACTTAGCAACAGAAATTTTGGGCTCAATGGTTCTTGTAAGTCGAGGACTACCTGTAAAACATGCTCTTTAGAGCCAATATGGTTTAGTGGTTAAAGCAACAGACTAGAAATAAAAAGTCTGCAAGTTCTAGTCCAGGGGTAGGCAACCTTGGCTCTTTTATGACTCGTGGGCTTCAACTCCCAGAATTCTGGGAGTTGAACTCCACGAGTCATAAAAGAGACAAGGTTGCCTAGCCCTGTTCTAGTCCCTCCATAACTATGAAAGCCAACTGGGCGACTTTGGTCTGGTCACTCTCTCTCAGCCTAACTCCACTTCACAGGGTTGTTGTTTTGGGGTAAATAAGAGAAAGAAGGAATATTATGTGTATTTGATGGCTTGAGTTACTTGTAAATTTAATAAAGGCAGGAAATAAATAAAAGAAACAAATAATTATTCCCTTCTTTCTATAATCAGATCATGCCAAGGAATTTTTCCATTGCCACAGATGAATGTCTCATTCTGCAGCAATCTACAAAGATTGCTTTTCTCCATGCCTTATTAACAACAATATGAAAATCAAGAGTAACTAGGCAGCAAATAAATGAGTGTTTTTCTTTCAATGAGAATTACCCACTCAAATATGCAATATATATTGAGAGACACCATTGTATTTTCTCATATCTAACATGTGAAATGGTGGCTGGGGGGCATACAGTAATCCAGCCTGCAAGCTTTCTTCCTGCCCAGCTTAAGTTTGAAAATTAAAAGTAGAAAAGCATTATAAAACAAGTCTTGCCCATTATTCTCCTTTTTTTCCTTTTCTTTTTTTAATTTGACTGTATGCCTATTTAAGCTAGCCATTGAATGGGAAAGCCTATTGTATGTGCTAACAGGATAATTATACTGGAAATTAAAAATATAGAAAAATCAAAGCTCTGAATGCTTTTGTAATAGTGATCAGTACTCAAACTGCATTCTTTAATAATCATGAATTTAAATATAGAACACAATCCTAGAACTGATTGCTGTGCTAATTCAAAAGAAAAAATAATGTGATAATGTTGATGTGCATATGTCATGAGTTTTCTTTTAAACCATAGCCACAGACTCAAGAGATACAAAAGCACTTTATATCTTCCTATATGTTTTGCGGAGACTTTTTATTTTACGAAATAAAGGTATTCTATAAAAATGGTATATAAGACTTACAAATGTGTTTGTGTACATCCCTGTTATTATCTCTATTCTATACTCTGTTCTATTAGCATTAACATGTTTCCTCCTATACTATACCCTGTACCACAGTTTTTCAACCTTGGCAACTTTAAGATGTGTGGCCTTCAACTTCCAGAATTCCGGCAAACATCCAGCAGCAGTACATATTTGACTGTACCTTCTGTATTGTGTAGACCAGGGGTCAGCAACCTTAAACAGTGAAAGAGCCACTCGGAACCGGTTCCCTCACAAAAGGAAAAACTGGGAGCCGCAAAAAATGTGTGCGCATGGGCGTATATGCGCGCATGCGCAGAACAGGGTTTGACTGAAGAATGGAGCCAAGGCGAGATATGCACCTACCCTGCATATTTGAATTGATTGGTTGAACTTTTTTACTCCCACTTTTTTTTGGGGGGGACTGCACATGGCAGAGGACTGGGAGCCGCAGGAGACGGCTGAAAGAGCCGCATGCGGCTCCGGAGCCGCGGGTTGCAGACCTGTGGTGTAGACAAATCTAGTAGGATAGGACAGCATTTCTCTGTCTCAGCAACTTAAAAGATATGTGGACTCCAGCTCCCAGAATTCCAGTTTGCTGGTTGCAAAATTCTGAAAGTTGAAATCTACTCATCTTAAAGTTACCAAGGTTGACAAGCACTGCTCTTTACTATACGATTACTATGTTTCCTCTATACTATATGCAAATAGTCCTCAACTTATGACCACATTTGGGACCAGAATTTCCACTGCTAAACAAGTTGATAGGTGAGTCATGCCCAATATTATGACCTTTTTTGCCACGTTGTTAAGTGCATCACTGCAGTTATTAAATGAATCATGCAGTTGTTAGGTGAATCTGGCTTCCCCCATTGAGTCTGCTTTGTGGAAACCGGCTGGGTAGGTCCCACAAGGCGCTCAACCATCGTAAATTCATGCCAGCTGCCAAGCATGTCTTATCTTGATCATGAGACCGTGGGGATGCTACAACAGTCACAAGGAACGGTCATAAGTCACCTTTCCAAGTGCCGTTACAACTTTCAACGGTCACTAAACAAACGGTAGTAAATCGAGGACCACTATACTATTATCATTAGTGCTCTCTGCTGTTTCTATGTTTCCTTCTTATAAAGCTTGTTCTGTCTCGTATTCCTCCCTCTGGAATTTCTTCTACTTTTTTTCCCTTTTCTGTTATGTCCAGCACGTAGAGCTCTTACACCTTTCCAGACTGTGCTTTGCTGGACATCTGGTATTTCTTTCTTTTCTGGCCATTCCGCTCCCTCTGAAGGAACAACCCCTTCTGTCCTTTGGCTGTTGCACCTCTCTCTTTATTAGCAGCCACAGAACTCCCAAATTACACCCCCTCTCACACCTGTGTCAGGTTTGCTGCTGTATTCACAGCCCTCCTTGCTGGTACTGGGGGAATGATTCAAATGGGAGGGGACAAAGGCAGCTCTTCCAGATTTAAATGCCACTTTTTTTTAAAAAAAAAGCAAGTAATGTCTCTGTCGCTGTGTTACTTTTGTTCCTTTTTGTTTCCTCTGCTTTCCTTCCAGCTTCGTTCACCAGAGACGTGTTGTGGACCCTGCTGAGAGATGTGAAATTTGGAGAGGCAGTTTCTTACAAGCAATTAGCAGCCCTGGCAGGCCACAGCAAAGCAGCCAGGGCTGTGGGTGGAGCAATGAGAAGAAATCCTGTAAGTCCATGTCAACTTTGAAATCAACTTGATGGAAAATGGTGGGTTCAGATGGAAAGCTTTGTGGGCTAAATGTCATTAGATTAAATATATCTGCTGCGAAAACTACTCTGCTATGAGTAATAAGGTCAGTAAGTGTTTTTAATCAGCATTAATGCATAAACCAGTTTAATATGATTTATTTCCCCATCACTTATTTGAAATGGGAGCCATGCATTTATTTTAATGCGTCAAGTCATATGGATGTGGCTCATTTTCTTTTTATTATTTTTATTTTCCTTTCCTTTTTTTAAAATACAAGAGTAATATTTTACAGAAGGAACTGTTTGTCTTTGTGAGCAAGATTTCCTGTTAGGCTGTAACAGGACTGTAAAGATTTGGAAGGATCACTTTTTTTAATCACCTAAAAATATGTCTGGGTCTGTGAGTTCCTCTGGGGCAAAAGGGCAAAATATCCTCTGGATTCTGAAAGGAACACATTTGACTTGGGTTCGAAATAAGGTCAGGTTTTAGATATTGAAAGCCAGGTGTGTTCCAGCCTCATTTGCCTCTTGAGTCAAGGCACAGTGTCTGTTTTCGGATGGCAAGACACCCTGAAAAGTGGATGAGCCTCACCAATTTAGGCTGTATCAAGTATAGTGTTTTAGTTTGCAAGTTCAGGGGAATACTTCTAAAAGACTTCAGCTATATTGTCCCCATTGGTGGCATACTTCTGATACTGCATATTCTGTAATTCCTAAACCTCATCTTAGCATGAGAATTGATTGGCATTTATGACATTGGCCTACAGAGTTAACTGTGAAGTTATCTAGGTACTGGTATAATGCCAGTCACTATTGGTGAACAGTCAAAAGAAGACATTTCATGTTCCACTGTCGCTATACTTTATCTAGAAAGTAGTTCAAATAGCTCAGCTAATCCTGAACCTTACAGTCTTTTGAACTAATGGGTCATTGATATCCAACATTCATCACTTGCAGAAAAGGCAGAAGCAGCTATAATTCAAAACAAAATTAATCTGTTATGCTGTAATCTATTTACTATACCAGATCACATCTGTACTTTTCACCCAGGTAGCTTCTGATAAGGGATAACCTTTCCACTGCATTAAATATTGTAATTTTCCTTTATACAAGCTAGAATCAAGAATGTGTTTTATCTCATGGTGGGTTTCTCCTTCTACAAGAATGGGCCCAGGTGCCTTCTTGGGGATTGGTCTCAAGGATTTTTCTATGACTGGCTTTAACAAAGTACAGGAGAAAACAGCTTTAATTCAACTGTGACAGGATTTGTGATTCTGAGTATAGGGAAAGGATCGAGAAATGTAGGTCCCAATTTTTTACTAGGCAACTTTAGTCTTAGGTATTTAGTAGATAGATAAACATTCTCCCCCACATGAAGTGGCTTCTGGGGAGATCACTTCTTATCAGCTTGCTCTTTATTAGTCTTAGCGGCTAAAGCTTTTTTTACGTTTGCCCAAACATTCTGCAAAGAGGTCTTGGGGGTATTCAGGCATTGGAACAAAATCCCAGGCAGTAGCTATTTTAAATGGGATAAACCCAGTACTACTGTGTACTGTATAGTTATATGCCACTTTGGCAAAAGGTAGGAGGTCCGTCCAGTTAGTCTGTTAGTAATTAGCATAACATCTGAGGTATTGTACCATTGCGTTTGCACGTTCTGCTGATCCATTCCTACTCAGATGAAAAGCAGATGAAAGTTCCTGGGTAGTCCCAATCAGTTTTACAAACTACCTAATTTTACAGTAAACTGAACCCCCCTGTCTGATATAATTTTTTTCGGAGCTCCTTGGAGTCGATAGATGTGCTTCAAAAACAGCCTGGCTAGTTTTTGTGCAGACCAAAGTCCCAAAGAAGCGATGAAATGAGCCTGTTTTGAAAAAAGGTCAATGACAGTCCAAATTACTGTGTTTCCCTTGCTCTCAGGCAATTCCATAGTAAAATCCATGGCTATCTCTTCCCAGGGTTGGGAAGGATCTGCCACCTGCTGCAACAAACTAGGAGGTTTACCAGGTTGTTTTTTTCATAGCTGCACAGGTAGTACAGCTTTTTATATAACTTTCAGTGTCTTTTTTCATTCCTGGCCACCAAACTGCCGCCGCACCAAATGCAGAGTTTTTAGAAAACCAAAATAACAGGCTTGCTTGGCATCATGACTACGCTAAAGGCTTGAATTCTGAGGGAAATCGGAAGGTAAAGCTTAGACCCCTTTCAGGCTAGCCTATCTCGATAGGTTAATTGTGATCTATTGTCCCTGTACCAGGGATCTGTTTTTAGTTCTTCCTTGAGCTTTTGCATTAAATGACTATCAGGCTCATTGGATTGCCTCTCTGTTTGACCTCTTGTGGTTACTTGAGAGGCTGACTGTGGTAGAGGAATGGCATTAATAACTTCCTCCCAGCGACTTTTATATTGGGGCATTCTAGATAAGGCATCTGCCAGAAAGTTTTTTCCCCTAGGGAGGTATTTCAGAGTAAGTTAAAACGATTGAAATACTGTGTCCACTGAACTTTCTTGGGGGATAACTTTCAAAGGGTCTTTAGTGCCTCTAACTTCTTATATCAGTCCATACTTCGAAAGGCATTTTGCTCCCTTCCAGGAAATGGCACCAAGTTAGTAATGCCCATCTCACCGCAAAAGCCTCCTTCTCCCAAACAGCCCACTGCCTCTCCGTGTCTTTCTTGAGATATAGGTGCAAGGTTGTAAGTCCCCTTTATGGTTTCTTTGTAGGAAGGACAGCGCCCACTACAACATCACTAGTGTCAGCTTGGATGATGAATTGTTTCTCATGATCAGGGTGTTTAAGAATTGGTTCTGCAACGAACTGTCTTTCTAATTGCTCAAATGCCACCTGGCATTCCATGGTCCATTGTAAAAGTTGACAAGGTTGGGCCTCCCCCCCGCTTTTCCAATTTTCAATAGTTCAATAATTGGCATAGCTATTTTTGCGAAGGAGGGGATGAACTGCTGGTAAAAGATTACAAACCCCAAAAAACTTTGAAGCTGCTTCCAGGTCCACTTCCACTCCCTCACTAGAGATTCAGTATTCCAGGTAGTCAGGGTGCATCTAATGGAACTCACATTTAGAAAGCTTAGCATAGAGTTTAGCTTGTAGCAGCTTCTTGAGCACTTCGCAAACTAACTGGTCTCAGTGTAGATGAGGATATTGTCAAGGTAAATTAAAACTCTTGTATAGGTGATCATGTAGTACCTGGTTAATCAACTGCATAAACACTGCAGGAGCCCCTTGGATGCCAAAAGGCATCACCTTGAACTGGAAATTTCCCAAGGGGCAAGTGATGGCTGTCTTTCATTCATCCCGTTCCTTAATTTGCACTTGGTAATAAGCTTCCCTTAAGTCTAGTTTTGTGAAGATCTTCCCTTTAGCTAGGTGGGCTAGCATATCTTTCATCAGAGGAAGGGGGTACATGTTTTCTACGCTGACAGTATTAAACTCTTTAAAATCCACACACAATCTCAAAGACCCATCTTTCTTTTCTTTGAATAACACTGGGGCGGCCACACGTGACTTCGTGGGCTGGATAAACTGTCTGGCCAGGTTCTTGTTGATGTATTCTCTCAGTTCTTTCATCTCCCTGGGTCTCATAGAGCAGGGATCCTCAGTCCCTGGGCCATGGACCAGTACTGGGTCGCGGCATGCCAGCAACTGGGCCGCAAAAACAAGCAAAGCCTCATCCATAGGAGGCAGGCAGCACACAAAACCATGCACTCTCGGTTTGTGGAAAAACTTTTCTCCACGGAACCAGTCCCTGGTGCCAAAAAGCTGGGGACCTCTGTCATAGAGTACATCTTGGGCTTTGGGAGTTTGGCACTTGGTAAGATTTCAGTTGCGCATTCAGTGGCTCGGTGAGGTGGAAGTGTGTCACATTCCTTTTCACTAAAGGTTCCCCCAAATCACAACACTCACTGGGAATAAGTTGGATCCCTGGTATTCGCTCTACATTGGCTTTTAAAATCTCAATAGGTTCCCCCTGGGTCTCAACTGCAGCAGCTCCTTTTATCTCACTGGTCTCAGTAGGTGGAAGGGGTCTCATCGCTAACCTCAAAGTTCTCACACCATTCTTCCACAAAATGGTGGGACACCACTTATAAAGCCAACCTAATCCTAAAATCACAGTCTGTCATTTTTGGGATCACCACAAAGCGGATGATCTCCCAGTGCTGTCCCATTTCTAAGCGCACAGGCCCTGTCAGGTGCATTGCAGGAAGAACCTCCAATAAGAGACCCATCTGCCTGTTCAAATTTCATGGCCAGGGGCAACAGTTTGGCACAAATCCCCAGCTTATGTACTTTGGGGAGGTTGATTAGGCACCTGATGCAACCTGAAACTATTAGAACATATAATTTGCTTGTGCCCCAGTTTTGGTACTATAATTTTGGTGGGAATACCAAAGGGTAGGATGGCTCAATTTACCATTGGATCATCACTGTCATAAGGTGCTGGCATTGGCAAGTGTTCAGGTGGAACTGTTGCTTCTGCCTGGGAAGGAGAGGAGATCTGGACAGTCTGCTCCTGAGGAGCCCAATTTGACTCGTCCTGCCTCTGGGGTTTTCTTGGGCTTCATGGTCGAAGTAGGTGCATTCTTGACTTTGAGAGCAGGAGCCAGGCACTCGGCACGGTGACCTTGCTGCCCATATCTGAAACACTTGATGGGAATCCCGGCAGGTGCTTGAGAAGCACTGGCTACCAAGGCAGTCTGGTGACGTTGACCAAATAGGCGCTTTTCTAGACCTCAGTTCAGTGGTAGCTGGCTTCTTTGCTCAATCTAACTCAATGTCCAGGGACATTGCCATACTATACAATCTCGTAGTTGATTAGGAATTCCTCGATAGATACATGCTTGGAGTAGGTCACAGTCCAGCCCTTCCTTGAAGTAGTGGATCAACTGTCGTTCTGGCCATTGTCCTAACCGACCAGCAACCCTCCGAAATGCCTGAACATATTCTTTTGCCAGGCGGCCCTTCTGTTTCAAATGCTGGGTCGCTTTTTCCACCTGCAGGGCTTGGAATTCATCTTCAAATTGTGCTCTCAATTGCTCCATGAATAAGTTCTCATCCAGCAACTCAGGAGCTGCTTCTCCCTCTAAGTTGGCCGCCACTGCATTCACCATCATGGCATCATTGAGATACACATAAGGGTATCGATCAAAGTGGGCCCACACTTGATTTAAGAAGAAAGGTAGCTTCTCTGGATCCCCATCAAACGTGGGCTTGATAAGAGGTGGCTCTGTAGGCTGTAGGGCCAAATATATTGGTTGCTAGGCAGCTTGTCGATCCTAGAGCTGTGGCCATACCACTCTCCGGAATCCTCTCTGCTGGATTTCTGGGCTTGTGGCCTGGTGCTGCTGCTGAGAGCTTGCTTGGGACCCGAGGCTTGACATCACTGCCGTCTGGGGAATGGGAGACACAGCACAATCTTCAGCAATGGGACTGGGGCTCCAGCGAGGGAGTGGAAGTGACAGGTAGGTTTTTGCTTTCCTTCCCATCAAGCACATGCACTATGTGGTAGGAACCACCTCTTTGATTTTCAGTCAGTTGAATTTCTCCTTCAGCTGTTTAACTGAGGGACAGTGGACTGCTGTCTGGTACTTCCACTCCGCAGAGTCATTCCATCCAGCCGACCCCTTCCCCTTCTTTTGTGTTGCGGATGAAGGACCATTGGATAGAAGCTCCTCTTCAGCAGTCTTCTGCATACTTTTGCACTGAGGGGCTGCCTCTGCCTGAGCAAAATCCACTAGGAGCATAGTTCCTTCCTGCGGTACCAATTTTCCAGGTTGGATTACCCGGGTCTTCAGCTGAGCCCCTGCCAGTAGCACTTCTTCAATAGCTGGAGCAGCTGCCTATGCTCCAACAGCCGAAACCATTCTGCAACCTTTCTTCTCCATCTTGAAACCTTCCCTGAGTCTTTGCTACTCTCCATAAAGGTGTTGGGTAGGCGGCTGGGGCTTAGCACCCCAGAGAAAACAAAGGGGTTTTATTAGGAGACTTGGTTTAATGTCATGGTTCCGATAGAGCCAAATAAATCAGAACTCGGAGGCTACAGGCTTCCTCAAAGAACATGTTTATTGGATACAAAATATCAGCACAGTCAAAAGTGAAACCAAGTCTGAAATTCCCTCCAAAGAGTTACACTATTACCAAGTTATACTATTCCCACCCCAGTATCAGCTACATTCCCCAATAGTTCTATGAGTTCTATGGCTCAAAAAAATCTGCTCCAGAAAATTGGGAGTCCACTAGAATAGCATATGTCCCTTTTCCTGCTTTGCTAGATTGGCAGGAGCAAGCATTGAATCTAATCTATATTAAACGCTTGATTGCATGATTTCTCCAAAGCATGGTTATAGAGCTGACAGTCCTTTAACTAAACTTATTATAAGCTTGTTTTTCATAATAAAGGAAAATTAGTAGAAATATTTGCACCTCTTAGAGTGGATTTGTGGTGGACTTTCACATCTCTTCCAGAAACAGCTTTTAAAATATTAACACAATTATTTTCATTAAATAGGGGCATGTATTAAGCTATTCATTGAGTTGATGTTTTAGAGTTGATGCTTCTTTATGTCCTCAGTATGTGTAGTTAAAGGAATGCTGTGTCAGATATCTCTATTCACTAAAGCCCCATCAGTCACAGAAAATTGCTGAATCAGTTCATTAATCTTGAACAGTTATTTTCAGCAAATCCATACATGGTTTTTTATACAGCATTCTAGCTACATTTAAAAAACACACAGCAGTTAGCATATATCAAATGTCTGTATTTATAAGTTTTGCCAGTGTTACCCAAGTATGATTTAATTTGCTAAATAATTAAAATTGTGTTTTACTGAGATTCTGAATTGTCAATATTATTTTTTTAAAAAGTTCTTCAGTTCAACCATGCCTAATATGCTTTCCTAAAATAAAAGCTGCATGGAGCTTTATTCTGCAGATCCACCCTACTTAATTTCTGGAGTGTATGTTCTACAGGTCTCCTTTTGTAGTTGGGTTAATTCACATAATTCATACACTGACCTTCAACTTTATGAGAACGTAGAAAAAGTGCCGGCAGCAGCTAAGAAATGCAACATCTTTGCTTTAAATTATGCCAAGGACATGGTGGAGATGGCTCATCTTTTTGCAGAAAAAAACCCCTTCAAATAGTTTACAGCAGTTTAGATTAATGATGAGGAGGGCTGCTGTCCTCAAAGGGAACCCATAAAGTTCAATTAAAAATCTCATTAGAATAGTATAGGAGGATCAAAAAGAAATCATAGAGACTCTTGGGGATTGGGAAATGTTGGGCTGATTAGACCAAGACCATCATAAACGACACGTCTGTGAGATATCTTTAACAGCCTACTGGTAAAGGTGGTCTGTATAATTTCCTTCCCTGCCCAATTTTACATACTTATGTTATCATTCAAGCTAAAACTTGACACAAACATTGATCTAGTATAAGTGAAGTGTGTTGTTCACTCAAAATGTTTCAAACATTCAAGGCTGAATGGAGTAATTGTGCAGTTAGGGCAAGATTGTGAAGCATTGATTTGGAATGTGCTAGGCACATAAACCTACTTGTGCATTAATTCCTTAGGTGGCTAGCCATAAACTGGAGATCATGCTGGTTCATAATACAGTATTCGTTTGTATTAGAGAGCAGGGGCAGGAAAAGCAATAGGACATGAGCAAGCCAAAACATTATTTTTTCCTAAGTGCAATTTCTGTTGTGTGTTATGACTTGATGTTTCAGCTGTTTCTATTATGGCCTCACTGATCTGTTTCTGACAGTTTGGCAGCTTTCTGTAACTATCCAGTTTATCAGCCAGTATAATAGGACGGTCAATTTTTCTCTGTATCAAATTGAAAACCCCTAACAAGCAGAGCATCAGCGTTGTACAACATTTTGTTCCCATCCTCGGACTGAAATTGCTAAATGCAGTTCAAAAACAATCAATACAGTGTGCAGGGAGTTTTTTTTCCTCACCTTTTTCTAAACAAACCACATTATTGAGGAGTTAAGTTTATTCACAGATTGCCATGAGCATTAATGACCACCCTGAGTGTAGTTCTGCCAGTCACCTAGCTGGCTGTTGATAAAGATTTAGCATCATGTTCTAAGTGTCAGGCCTGTCAGTAGTGCTGAACCATTTGACCAGAAGAAAAAACGCAGAGGGAGCTATTGATTACAGCTTCTCAGTGTCACTTGTTCACCAGGATTTAGGTATTGATGAGGCTGCAAGTGAAAACAAACCCTTTCCCTTGTGGGACTCTAACCCAGAAGAACAAAAGCAAAGTTGAAGAAAATATTCAGCTGGTACCAGAATCAGAGGGATTCCATTATTGATCGAAAGACCCCTTCATGTTTTTGTTTTTGTTTTAGAGACAAATCTAGGGGGTTGGAAGTTGTGTAGCATTTGAGAAAGAGGCTTGTAAGTTGATGGATTCATGTACTGGATGAATTAGATTTCCCAGCATGAAAATTTCAATGGCGTTGTAGTAATATGAACTGCTGAGTTATTGATAAAAATGCATTAAATGCAACTGAAGCTCTCAAGCAGAGGTGGCTGGCACTGTTTTTTCCCTCCGAAGTAACCTCAGTGCTCTAATAAAATTTTAGTGCATTTAATTTAATTTCTCTTTTAAGTTGGCTAAATATTGTCACCACAATTAAAACAAAATGAGATGGTGATCAATACTCTTATATTGCAAACATAATGTAGTGCATTTTTAAAAAAAAATCTCTGTGGCACACAAGGATTCGTTCCTTTTTTTATAGCCTATGTCTGGTGCACGATTCCTCCCACATACAGCACAAGTACAAATGAAAATTACTCCACATGTAGGTGGACATATCACAGTTTGCCTGTGTCACTCTGCCCCTTTTTTGTAGCTGCACCCAGGTGCACTCAAAGATTGTGCCATTGAAATTCAGTGACAGACCACCAAATAATGGCACAATACTTTCCCACCTCTTTCACTGATGTAATGTTGTAAATATGCCATCTATTATAATATCTGGTGAATAAGCAGGGAAACCTAGGAGATGGGTGTGTCAAAAAAGTTAATACTGTAACCACACAATCTTAAGTCTCTCTTTTACCTGCATCCCATAGGCATAACGCATATAAATACAGGCTAGGGCTTTGATCAAGCTGCTGTCTTGATTGTTTCAACATCCTCTTGATGGAGAAATACATAGACAAGAAAATAGTGTTTAAAATATATATGAACTGCATTGCAAAAACAGTCTTAATAAAAAAGGCATCTGAGTTGCAGACAATAAAGATGTCTTCGTCAAAACTTTTAAAAATAGTGTTTTTGTTTGTTTGTTTTAAAGCTAGCTTTCTGTGATTTAGTGGAAAGTCATAGTCTCACATTCTTCTGAGTACTTTCCTTTGTAAATTTTCTTCCCATAAAATAATAATCTAGCTTTAAAGGTAAAGGTAAAGGTTCCCCCGCACATGCGCGCTAGTCGTTTCCGACTCTAGGGGCCGGTGCTCATCTCCGTTTCAAAGCTGAAGAGCCAGCGCTTGTCCGAGGACGTCTCTGTGGTCATGTGGCCGGCATGACTAGACGCCAAAGGTGCACAGAACGCTGTTACCTTCCCACCACAGTGGTCCCTATTTTTCTACTTGCATTTTGACGTGCTTTCGAACTGCTAGGTTGGCAGAAGCTGGGACGAGTAACAGGCACTCACTCTGTTACGCGGCACTCGGGATTCGACCCACCAAACTGCCGACCTTCTAATCGACAAGCTCAGCGTCCTAACCCACTGAGCCACCGCGTCCCTTGTCTAGCTTTACTGTCTTCCTTTTAAAATGTGATGGTCCTAAACATTGGATATGTGTGGTTTAAAATGTTAATTTATCAAACTTGGAATATTAATTAATCTTTTTTTTGGTCATTGATCAGCATAAGATAATACTAGAAATATGAGAGTGACAATTCCAGTTGTAACAGCCTGGAACAGGGATCCTCAACTCCTGGGCCACAGCCCACTATGGGGCCATGGTCTATTCACAGCCAGACCACGCAAGCAGTGGGCCAGTGCACACGTGTGTGCAGCTCGACTTCCACGAGTGGCAGGCCGACATGCATGTGCACACAGCTCAACTTGCAGTTGAGTTGCGTGTACGTGTGCACCAGTCCACCACTTGTGTTAGTCGACCTGCATGTCAGCCTGTCATTCACTTGGCCTGGTTCCCCTCTCCTTCCCCCAGCCGGGCCACCAAGCTGCAATGGTTGGGGACCCTGGCCTAGAATGTAAAATACAATATAGGGAACAACTTAATGGTCAAAATTGCAAACGCAAAATAATAAAATACTAAAGCACTAAAATCTATATATATATATAAATTTTAGTTAGTATTAACGATAAGATCACAAAAGCTATGGTGTAGCAAAATACAACATAAAATGTAAAAAAAATATAAAACCCAATTTAAATTTTTTTAAGTGACTAGAGATAATCTGCAAAGCAAAATCAATTGTAAACAATAAAATATAACAAACAACTAAGGCTTAGCATTACTAACATAAAAGTATAAAACACTATAGCTTTAACCACCTAATAGAGCTTGTGAACCTATCAGACACAAATACTGCACAAATTTTAGCAATGATACCCAAATAATATTATTTACCTAATATTATTTCAGAGCTTACCAAAATATAGAATAGTTAGAATATATGAGGAAAGTAAAATTAAACAGTGGTGGAATAGATGGACCTGCTAAACTATGTCTGATCCATTGTCATGTCTTTTGCTTGGTCAGTTGCTACCCAAAAGCAGACACTTTGTAAGTAATTGAGGAATTATAATTCCAATAATAATAATACAGGTAGTCCTTGACTTACAACAGTTCCTTTAGTGACCACTCAAAATTACAATGGCACTGAAAAATGTTACCTATGACAGTTTTTCACATTTACGACCTTTGCAGCATCCCCTTGGTCATGTGATCAAAATTCAGATGCTTGGCAACTGGTTCATATTTATGTCCGTTGCTGTGTCCCAAAGTCATGTGACCTTCTGACAAGAAAAGTCAATGGGGAAGCCAGATTCACTTAACACCTGGGTTACTAACTTATCAACTGCAGTGATTCACTTAATAACTGTGGCAAGAAAAGTCATAAAATGAGGAAAAATTCACTTAACAAATGTCTCACTTAACAACAGAAATTTGGGCTCAATTGTAGTCGTACTTTGAGGACTACCTGTATATAGAAATACATTTGACAAGAAAAATCTGGTCACTTTGATAATAAAGGGAAGGGGAGATACCACGAATACCCCTATTTCATGACATTTTAAGAAGATATGATTTGTGGAGTCAACTTCCTGTCTTCCTTCAAAATTGTTTGAAATTTATGGAACAGTATTCTGACCAGCCAGTATGACGAGGAATTTATAAGAAAAAAATGTGCATACACTGCAAATTGGTGTGTTTGTGACCTATACAAAAACAAACTGGGCATTGAGAAAATAAAATAAGAATACTCAACCTTTTGGAACTGAAGGAAGAACTCTTGCTTCATGAATAATAAAACAATTGACATACGGTAAATGTTACTATTATTTATTTCTTTGATTTATATTCTAGCTTTCCATCCATGCAGATCAACCAAGATAATGAACAACATAGTAAAATATATAAAATAAGAGTAAAACAAAGAAAATAAAAAGAGCATTAAAAACACAGCCAAAATCCATTCAGAAATATTACTCTGTACTCATTTTCAGGTGCCAATTACAATGCAATATAAAGGAAGATTTTTATTGTATGTCCCCAAACATGACTGTTGTTTCCCTCTTTCTTTCTTTTTTACTTTCTTTTTTCTTTCTTTTTTTATGATGAATGTTATTACAGTATTACAACTTGTGAAGTGTGCTATAATGTTTTGTAGCTCCTATAAAAATGCCTGTCAGAAAACATACATACATGAATCTCATATAGCATTCTATAGTATATACATAATGTCCCTTAGTCTACTTTTTATTAGTTATTTTCAATTACTCTTTATTTCACTGTGCATACCTTCTTTCAAAAGACTTAGTTTTCACTCTGAAAATCAGGAAGAATATTTTCAGGAGAGACAGATTCATTAGAAACATTTGTGTAACAATCTTCCAAAAGACAGAATTCAACCATATAAGACAAAACTCATTTAGAGTCAGGAAGAATCAATAACAAATCTACAAACAAGTTATGAGATTTAGGAACATTTACACAGTTACCTAATTTGAAAAGTAGTTGTACTGACTGAGATATAATATACCTGTTGGAACCTTCTAATGCTGAAAAATCACTGCAAAGACATTCAGAAGTTGCTATAAATATATATGATTATTGGGGCTGGGTATCCCAAACTTTCAATGCAAAAAATAATTGGCAAAATTTATTTATTTTATTTTTTTATTTTAATTCCATTTATATCCCGCCCTTCTCCGAAGACTCAGGGCGGCTTACAAGCTTAGCAGTAGCCTTCATTCTATGTATATGCCTGCTTATTAGGGCTTTCACACACACACCCCAAGCGGCATTATTACAAAGTCAGCTTAATTGCCCCCAACAATCTGGGTCCTCATTTTACCTACCTCGGAAGGATGGAAGGCTGAGTCAATCTTGAGCCTGGTGGGACTCGAACCTGCACTAATTGCAGGCAGCTGGTGTTACTTAAGGAGGCATTAGCCCACTGCTCCACCAAGGCTCCTTATGATGTAGCTTTTTTTAAAAAAAAGGTTTTCCCTGGCACTTGACATTTATCCAGTGTTTTATTCATTGCAAAACTAAACTCCTTGTGATGGCAGCAAACTCATACCTTCAAACATGGTAGTGTCAAATGGTACATTTCAGGTACTCAGTAAATGTACTGGTAGCTTTCCTACAAGAGTTTCTTACACTAGCTGCTTTGTTTTCCCTAGCTCAGTTCAATTTTTTATACCAAAATTACTACCCCACTCAAAAACAATTGAGAAGTCAAGAAGAGTCTGAGATATGTACCATACATGATTATATGGACAACAATATTTTTGTTAATAATAGTAACAGATATAGTAGAAATAGGAAACTAGATAGACAGCCAGATGATGCCAGATCTGTCTAGCAACAATTAATAGAAGAACAAATTGCTAACTGTTGGCTTCCTGCCACTCTTTTGGTGTGACAGGGAGGGCACCAATCTCTTAAGGGGGTGGGCCAAGTTATCCTTGTGCACCTAATGGCTGCTATTCATATTATCAATGTAGGAATTCTTTTAGAATTAAATGAGAAGGAAGTTCAACAATGTATTTTAAAAAGGTTAAGGATTTTGAAAGAAATTGAGATAATTATTTATATTAGACAGTCTTATAGGAGTACAGAGCAGAATGTGATCTAAATTAATATTTTGGGGAAAGGTGCAACTAGTAATGACAAAAATAATGTTTATCTCAAAATCCAATCTGGCTGGGTCACAGGGTCAGAGGTTTTTCTGAGCTTTTGGACTCACGCTGGGGCCCATCCTCAGAGAACTGCTCTCTAGCTAGCTTCTTCTAGAGAGATGTTCCAGCAGGAGTCCGAAAGTTGAGAAGAAAAACCTTTGGTCCCGGTGACCCACCTAGATTGGATTCTGCAACATTATCATTGGACACGTATATTTGCCTTCATTCATAATATTTATCATCAAACCAGTTGGCATCTGAGATTTGTCTTTTAAAAAAGTATTTATACAAAGCAATTTCAGGCTACTCAAATCCATACAGACTCTAGGAAGTAAACCACACAACCCAATACAACAGAATACAGTGTATTGCAATATAGCTCTAACAGCCATGATAGATGCCCAGACACAATTAGGCTCTACAATTAAAAATTAGTACCACTTTTACTTGCTTCCTAAAAGCAAGGACGGTTGAAGCCACCCATAGATTCAGGAGAAAGGATTTAATTGTAGCCCAGGAATAACCAGTGAAGAAACTTTGCTTGGTCCTCATCACTCCGGGTACTTCACAAGGAATCAGACCTTCTCTATATGTCCATATCAGTCTATCAGATTCTGTTTTCTTAAGGAATTGCCTTAATATGTTGCTACAATTGGTTTCTAAACTAGCCATTGTGGTACAACATCTAAAAACTGGTCTGGGAATTAGATGAAGTTTGGAAATTTTGTGCAATATAAATATGACCTTTTTACAAGTAAGCAGCTGAGATGAGTGCCAATCAAAGTAAATGCACTGATAGACTTTGGGTCAGAATATTTTAATTTTAAATATGGTCTGATGATGGTGATTGACTAGAAAAGGTCCTTTGACTTTGCAAATTCCTTTTACAGTTATTCCTCAAAACACTAAAAATAATCCAGACAATATCATAATCTTAAAAATGTATCATAACAACACTTGGAAAGAGATCATTTTAAAAATTATATTTTAGATCTGGAAAAGAGTAATAAAAGAGTAAGTATATGATCAAGAACCTGAAGAAAATCTATATGTGGAAAGTGTAAAAACATACATAATTTATTTGATCAGAAAATAGGTACAGTAAATATAGATGTGTGCAAAATAGGTTGTGTTGTCTCAAAAGAGTTTGTATTTTCCCAAAAATGGGCTAATTCAAGAGCTGTTCCCTCCATTTTCAAGCACTTTTCTTCTAAAATAAGAATTTATTTATGATGCTGGGGAAAAGCACAATGTTCTTAAAGCAATTGACTATGCTACCTTTTAGTGTACTGCAGAAGGGGGAAATGGGTGGGATATGGTAGACTCCTACTAATTTAGGCATAGTGTGAAGAATATCAATGTGAAAAAAAAGGTTTCTACATCTTTCATTATACCATGTAAGGGTGGAAATTTTTGGATGGATAAAAAAAATGCTTCTTCATGTGATGTGTAGTAAAACTTGGAATTTGCTACTGCTGAAGCATTGATGGCCACTGACACTTTTTTAAAAGGATTAGACAGATCCATGGAGAATAAAGCTACTAATCATGAAGATTATGCTGGTCTATGACTGAGATAAAATTGTTGTGCCGTGCTATATGTCATATTAGGTGTTATCTGTTATATCTGTTCTATACTATATGTTAGGTTAATCATGAAGCCTATGTAATTTCTCCAGTATCAAAGGCAGCATCTCTCTTGCTAACAGCCACTGGGGAGCTCAAGCCTGAACTGGTTATTGTACTCATATCCTACTTTCAAGCTTAATCATAGCTTTTTGGAACAAATCAGCCTTTTGTCTGATTTAGTACTGCATTTCTTAATAGCCACTATGGTTCAGTTTTGCATGTTAAATATTTGGTTTCTGATGTGACATATTATAAAGGAGAAAACACAAATATTTCCTTTCCCAATGTTTAACTTTATAGATTATTTAAAATTGCTGAGATGTTTGGAGTCAAGATCCAACTATTCCTTTTAAATATTTTAGTTGGAATCTGGGATATTAACCACACGGTAAAGAATATGGGGAAAGGAAGTAAATAAGCCATTAGCAGATGACCTGACATGTCTTACCTTAGCCCTCATAAAATAAAATGTAAGCAAAATCAAGAAAGCCTGCAATCTCCTTCCTTCCTTCCTTCCTTCCTTCCTTCCTTCCTTCCTTCCTTCCTACCTCCCTCCCTCCTTCCCTCCTTCTCTACCTTGTAAAATAAATAAAATACATACATTAAAATCCAGTGACAAAGCCAAAATATCTTATAGAAAAAAGAAAAGTAATGTTGTGGAGCATGCATCCATCCATATGTTTGTACAAGTTTAACTCAGAAGTTCAGTAAGATCATAGAGACACTTGGTTCTTAGACTCTTCAGATCTCTAAGTACCATGACTATCAGCCAGTGATTGATACTCCTATTATTGTCATCTAAACCAATGACCATAAACAAATTTTAATTAAATTCCTTAATTAAACATTCCTTGTTTATGCAATTCTTTCATTTGCCCTGGATACACTGTCAGTCAATTTTATTAGCTATGACCCCAAGTTCTAATATTCTAAAAGAAGGAAAGGAATAATTTATCTATTTTCTTCATGGATTGTATTGTAATTTTAAAAATTGTGTATCAGGTTCAGATTTCCTAAATTGTAAAGCATTACACTCTCTTTGACGACAAACGTTGTGGAAAAAACGTTTGTTGCTACTATCATACATTTCACAAACATTAGTGAAATGATGCAACCAGAAATTTAGTGCTTAGCAATAGCACTGAGACTTATATACCACTCCATAATGCTGCAGGGGTGTCATCCGGAAGCGACACCCACCCCATTGCCGGCAATGGCAAAATAGTCCCGATACGTCTCGCGACATCATGTGACGTCACGAGTTTGACATGTCTGCTTTACAGCTTCTCTGAGTGGTTTGCAATGTCAGCATATGCCCCCCAACAATCTGGGTCCTCATTTTACCGATCTCAAAAGGATGGAAGGCCGAGTCAACTTTGACTCATTCAGGATTGAACTCCTGGTTGTGGACAGAGTTAGCCTCCAATACTGCATTCTAACCACTGTACCACCATGGTTCTTAATTTGCCTTGCTCTCTGAATTCAGCCAGAGGTTAGATTTATAAAAAGCATAGTGATAATGGATTTTTTTTTTTAAAAAAAAAATCCTATTCTTAACCCTTCCTTGCATGGAATTAGCCATTTTCATTGCTGCCATGCACAAAGTTGTTGATTTAATATTGCTAAGCACATTGGTTTGTGCTTAAAAATTGTAAGCCGCCCTGAGTCTTCGGAGAAGGGCGGGATATAAATGGGATTAAAATAAAATAAATAAAATAAAATAATAATGCTATTCATCATAAGAGCTTAAATCGCCTTTCTGTATGAACCCTGCAAGTTCAGATCCCCTTAGTATCTGTTATTAATTTACTTTGCAAGTAAGTTATTTACTTACTTTGAACATATTATAGCATTGTTTTCCCATGCTTTTATTTTCCCTCTTTCCCATTCTACTTGACTTTTCACTATCTTCACTCATTTAAAGTCATCCAGTGAAGTAGACTAGCTTGAGGAATAACCCTTCCAATGACTATTTTTTACTAATAATTTCAGTGTCAGTACTCCATTTACTGATCTATAATATACTCTCTCCTTACTTCATCTAATGTGAGAATTGCCAATTTCTGTTTTGCCCAACTGATCAGTAAGGTATTTTATCCTCTAAGTATTGGATATGCCTAATAGAACGTCTTCTAAATTTCTTTGCCATGTGCTTATTAATGCCTTCAAATAACTTTCAAAAGATAGAGAAGCAGACTGTGCTTGGAGGTTGTTATTCTGTGTAATTTTAATACTAATATTCACACTATTTTAATCAATTATCAAGACCAACTGGAAGTGAAATAATTTATGGATCCCCTTTTTCTTTTCAGAACCAAATCACTTCTAAACATGAAAGCTACATTGGCTACTAAACAATTCCTCCAATAGGTTGTACATTTTAGTAATAGGTTGTACATTTTTATCAAAAAATAGCAATTTCCTCATTTGATTACTTTAAGACTTTGGAGATGCAGTTTTATTTATATCTGATGACATTTTATCAATTAATTCTAGGAAGTCATTTCTGGTTTTTGCTATATTTGATTTTATTTTTTAGATGATTTACCTACATCAATTCAATTGTTTTACACTGAAAACTAGAAAGGTCCATTTTTATTCTTTGCAAATCTCCCTGTCTGTATTCTGTAATCTTTAAAAAACTAAACATGAGAATGGACCAAAAGGAGAGACCAGAACAAAGAATAATCAGGTCATAGGTATAGATAGTTGCATATATACTGTAAGCATTCTGTCATTGAATGCTTCTTTTTGTTCCATTGACATCTCTCTCTCTCTCTCTCTCTCTCTCTCTCTCTCTCTCATTCTCTCTCTCTCTCTCTCTCTCTCTCTCTCTCTCTCTCTCCCTCCCTCCCTCCCTCCCTCCCTCTCTCTCTCTCTCTCTCTCTCTCTCACACACACACACACACACAGAGAGAGAGAGAGAGAGAGAGAGAGAGAGAGAGAGACAGAAATATACAGAAACATACAGATGCAAACTGCAGGATAATGCTGATGTTAAGAAAGGGACAGGAACGTTGACCACATGAATGCCATTTCTAAGAAAAAGGGGTGGAGAGAAAGGATTTTTACAGAAGCCTTATTTTATGTGTCTTGATGTTTTCCTTCAAAGGTCCCTATTATAATACCGTGCCACAGAGTGATTTGCAGCAGTGGACAGCCTGGCAACTACACGGGAGGAAGTCATCTGAAAGAGTGGCTTTTGTCACATGAAAAGCTTCAGAAGGAAAAGTTAACGTATTGATGCAGTTCAGGTGCAGCTGTTACAGAGTGAAACCAGCACCTCACCAAAGATACTTTGCTTATAACAAGCTTTCCAAGTGCACAGTAGAATTCAGGGAAATGGTAAATATTTGAGTGACATATAAATATAATACAACATCCGAAGCGAAATGTGTGGTGGCACTACTATATTAAAAAAGCTGAATGTGTCCTAGGGGATACAGCTTGTATGCCCTTTCTTGTTTTTACATTTTGCAGCAGAATGAGTACAGCGGACTGAGCCTGTTGTGCATGTATTTTGTTCCCATCTCTGGTGCTGTTTTGTTCTATTTTTAATGCCCATTAAAGCAAGGATAAGGGAGTAGGAGGGACATGGCAAATGTTGGATGGAACTGCCCCTCTAAGGAAGCATCTGGCTCGCAGAGGGGACAACCGGGAATCTGCTGCCTTTGCGTGCATTCGGAGAACAAAATTAAAGGCAGGAGCTTACACACAAACACACACAGAGAGACCTCCCTCTCCCACTGTTCCTGCCTGGATTTGTATTTGTCCAGATTGAAAAGCTTGTGCCTCTGCCAGGCAGGCTGCCCAAGATTTCCCTGTTTTCTTTGATGTTTGAACTGTTGAAATGATGTTTTACGTAAACAGTTATTAATGAAACACACCCGAAGAGCCATTCAAAAAGGAAACGGCTATTGAATTGCCTGTTCACAGTTTTTTTCTTTCTAGATGGTTTAGGAGATGCAAATAAAAATACTTAGCCTCTCTTAAGCACGGCTTGATGAAGGCAAAAAAATAAATAAATTCTGCTGAAAACTTTAACACCATGGTTTTAATACAATTATGCAACCTAGTTAAAGATAATAGATACTTTTGGCTGTCATTTAGAAGTATATTTCTGTCTTTTGCTCAGCATTTGCCTGAGTCACTTTCCTATGTTGAAACATGTCATACCATATGGTAGCTTATGAAACATGTCATACCATATGGTAGCTTATGAAAAGAATCAAAAGCTACACATTTATAGTAAACATATAGAGCTAACCAGAAAAAGATACAGTCAGCCAAAGGATATTGAAGCTAAACTTTCTAGTTATTTAAAAAGAACTCTGAGAGTAAAATATTACAAACCACAAGAAGCTAAAATTTTCACTACTGTATGGGATTCGTAAATCATAACATGAAAATACCAATTTTTATGCTTTTATTACATTCTTGAGGGGAAAGCATGCTGCTAACAAAAATTATTGTGTGGGGTTATTCCATTAATGTAGTGTTATTCAGATGTTAGAATTATTTTACTAAAACCCGTTACGCATGTACACACTGTCTGTGTATATAAATAAAATACTGTATATAATATCTTGAGAAAATAAACTATACCCTATTGTACAATATAAGGCTGTATTTTATCCAGAGTTTCTGGTGGCAATGTAAACTATGAAAGCAAGACTCAAATGGTTTGTCTGTGTCACCAAAAGCCCAAGATAAAAATATAACCTTATAATGTGTACACAGAGAGTGTATTCTTTCTTGGGGGTGGAGTGGGAGAGTCATAATGTGTGAATATGAGCCAAAGAGAATCACAGATGCTGTAACTTCTGTAAGCATTCTTTTTCTTTCTTTCTTTTTTAAGGGCAACGGTGTAGGGGAGCAAATTTTTTAGTTGCAATATTTCTTTGCTCTTCTCAAAAATGAGTAGGTCATACTTCTAAAAGTTTTTTTTTTCTCCTATGTTACCTACCTTTTCCTTAAACAGTATGGTAAGAAACCAGAAAATATAAATATTGGTGCTTGGGAAAGAAAAAAACAAACAAATTGCAGATGATTTGAAACCTGATTTATCAGCCATGTTACAGTCCAGACCCTTGTTTTATCTGTAAGGCAAAAAACCTTGCCCTGAATTTCTCCGTGGTTTGCCTTGTCTTTGAGGTGTCTCAAGAGAGTTCTATAAATGGGAATCCTGTGGAATATTTAGAACTTCTCTTGGCTGAAATGCCTTCTGTGTCAGGATTTGAAGAACTCAGTCATAGTGTGACCTCTTTTTTTCCTCCTTCTGATACTAAAAGACCTAGTCAAGTTCATTCCTTTCCACTGAATTCATTTGGAGATAATCAGTATCTCATCCAGCTACAAAAATTTAAGCGCATCATCTTGGCTCTGTGTCTTGTACACATTGCCCTATTTAGAGGATGAGTTATTCTGTGAAAAAAAACTTGCCCAGTAGAAGAAAAGCGAGTAGGAAAATTTAAAAGAAATAATCAGAAAACTCACATTTAGTTAAGCAGTCACTAAAAAAGTATTAGTGAGGGTTAGAGGTGAAGCATTTAAAAGAATGATAAAAATTCATTTGCATGAAGATAAAGATTTTATTGGCTGACTAACACATTTTCACGAGCTGGTATCTCACAATATTTGTTTTGCTGTTGTAGGCCAAGCCGTTTATCCTTTCGTCGGCATGTGTTCCAACAGAGGGCACTGTAGCACACAAGAATTTAGATTCATGTCTTCTACAATGTGTTTAGGAGACACTCATTCACTACTTTTTTCCCCCCTGCTGTTTAAGAATGAATTTGAAAATGAACAGCCAAGTTGAAATCTCCTAGCTGCCTTATTTGCAGTGCTTCAGACCGTCTGCCTCAGGAATTAGCTGTCTGGTAGTATTACAAGCCTACTATCTTCATCTCACATATGCATTGTGAAAAATACTACCGTTCCTGAGTAAGACGAAGAACAGCTTATCTTTGCTGTGATTTCAGAGATTGTTAATGATGGCCAGGCTAAAGCTTGGCATGACCACTAATGAAGGGGGTAGTGAGAGCAGAACCTCTAGGGATTTTTCATAGAAAGGGAAGAATCCACTTACTGTTCATGTGTGCTTTTAGCATTCTTTCCATGTGCTGAAAGTGCTTGTGCCTCTCTATGATGTCTTAATAAGTGTGCAATATCTTTAATCTGGCATGATTTAGCGCTTGCCGTACTTAGCCCAACCTAATTGAGGAGTAGCTTGCAAAACCTGAGTATTTCAAAGCCTTTCATAAACTTTGGAATGAGCTAAATGCACAATTGTGTTGTGCTGTGTCATACTAGACTACCGTATATATTACGTACATGATATCGTATTTATGGTATTTATAGTCGGTACTGTATTGTGTTAATTATACTAATTCAGAAGTAGAATGGACGACATGCAAAGCTAGTATTTGGTCAGCCATGCCACTCTGTTTTGCCAATTTAAAAGCCATTTTCTGTCTCTGAGTTTTTCTCTGCCCTGTCATAAGTCTTGATATACATTTTAAGGTTTCCACCGTAGAACACAGTAACAGCAGCTTGGTTCAAATAGGCATTGTGTGATGTGACTCCTACCACAAATCCAAGAAAGAAACAAGCAAACAGGAAAATGCAATTTGCTTGCAAATCACCTTCAGCCCAACCGACTTAGAAGGCCAGCACTGCATCATTTATGAAAATACACTTGTAAATTCAAAGTTTCTTTTTTTAAAAAAAAATCCAAAACAGTTTTTAAAAGCCTCTGGGAATAAGAAAGAAAGCTATGGGTTTTTTCCCCCCTCCTCCTGGAAAAGGGTTCCCCTGCCCTATCAAGTTTCCTCCCATTCAGCCATGCTTTGAACTGCTGACATTGAGACAGTGCAGCCAGGCACGACAGCTGGCTCGGCAGCATCTAATACCAACACATGCTGGTTTAGTCCATTTCCAGAGACTAAGATAATGAAAGATTCAGAAATAATATTTGTTTTGGTAGAACTACATTTATAATGAAATAGATGCCCTTGACCATGAAATAAGCTGAATTTTGCAATGGGTCATTTCCTCTCCCTCCCAGTATTCAGCTTGTATTTAATGTGTATGACACAAAATCCAATGCAAAGGGTGGGGGGGATTTTTTTGTACAATCCAGTCAATCTCCATCAAATTTACAAATTGTTATAAAAGCACCAGTCTCACAAAGTGGTCCACTGGTAAGGCTTTCTTATACCTACCCTGCTATATAAGGTTGTGGATGGGGAGAGTTGATAATAGCAGTGTTTTATAGTACGAACCTAACATAAAAGAAATTGGCAGTTCAGAGTATGTAAAATCCTCAAAAATAGCAATCATTGCAACTTCCAAGTCATACATTAAAAGTACTTGGTCACTATCTTGTGCTATGTAATGGTGGAAAATAGGAGTCTAAAAATAACAAACATTTGAAAGATGAGGAATTGCAAAAGCACTTTTTCCTCCCAATCAGAATTTTTGTTTCCTATTTATTATACAAAATACAGTGAAATCTGATGAAAAATGATGAGGAATCTGATTTATAAAGAAGATTATACCTAATTCACAGAAACAATATGTGAAATCTTTCCTCATCTCAGCTTGATATTATTGCAGTTTCCTATTTAAGAAGAATATTAATTCAGAACTGCAAAAAGATTATTACTGTCAGTATGATAAAATTATAGGCATAGTAAAAGCTGTAAAGTAAATTAAAACTGTATTCCAATAAATATAATGGATCAATACTTTTCTAAAGTAATATTTTGATAGATACTAAGTTATTGCGATATTAGTACCAAATGTAATTCATATTTTCATTTTCAACAGCTATTCCTTTTTTTTACCTTCGACATACATTCTGCGAAAGATTTAATTTAGGAGCTCATTTCCCTTCTTTACTTAAAAAAAAATAAAATCTATTAAAAAGATATTGCTTAAAAACTAACATAATAGGAGATTCACAAGACTGGTATACTATTTCGTGAGTAATTGCACCATCAGGGTCATATAGAAAAGTAAAATACCTTGAATTATTATCTCGCTACATTTCTTGTATATTTTTAGTAAATAGAAATTTTACTTTACAAAGGTTTAGCGTGAACCACCCTTCCTCTTCCACCTATTGCAATAGTAATCTATGTTTCCGTTTCTACTTCATTCTAACTAGTTTCAAACGCTGGAAAAATATTATTGAGAGGACCTTCTATTAATATATGAGCCGGATATATCCATCCAATTGATATACGGATTACACTTGTCAGAAGGCTGTGTTATTTTTTGTTCCAGATAGCATATATTGTTGTAAGAAATAAATATGTTGAATACAGCACATAGGAAAAGTAAGATTTCTCTGTTTGAGGAGATGTGGCTGCTATTCTTGTTTATACCACAAGAAAAGCCCTTAATGGTAAGCCATCATATTGGTCTTGATATCAAGGAACTTCTGTTCCTGCATTTTTCTCCTCTTTATTCTCCTGAACAAATATGTCTTACATCTTAATCGTTTTAAATTTTGTCTGCTTTTATTGCAGGTTCTCATGCTATTCTGACATCACAGTCTCCTTTGCTTTGGAAGGCTTTTGATTTAAAAGTTGGAATTTGAGTGGTTGAAGTTAACATCAGTTTTATTTTATTTTTATCAGCTTTATCAGACAGTAAGATTTAAAACAAGGCCTGTGCTGAATGCTGATCCAGACCAGCCTTTTGTCTGTGTGAAGTTATAAGTAGGTGGCAGTTAAAAGCTGGAGGCCAAGAGCTGGAGAAACTGCAGGTACCAAAGTGTCTTTAAGTAATGAAGGGCAGTAGTCCAAAGTCTTCTGGACGAACTGGCACCAGATGCAGACAGATGGAAAAGGTCTGGGCTCCATCACCTTCAAGTCAGCCCGACAAAGATCTATATTAGAGCAGGAAATGGGATAAGAACCTTCAAAATAGTAGCTGGGTGGTAAGGTGAAAATTGACAAGAGCACCATATTACTGACAGGGCTTTTGATTGATGATTGATTAGCCAGCTTTTAAAGTTTTTTAAAATCTCATTGAAGGACCCACAAAACCCAAAATCTTCACCCAGATGTTTGAGTAAATTATCATCATTATTTTTAACTTTAAATAACTTATTAAATTCTTGTTTAATGCTATTTAATTGCTTCCTTAGTTGGTTCTTGATAAAAATCAGCCGTTGATCATATACAGCACATGGTTTATATACAATATGCTGTTTCTAAAAATGAAAAGCAGCACCCCAAGTTATGCTGATCTTTCACTGTGAGTATGTAAACTATTACAACTGAGATACACTTTTAACAACTGACAACAGTCACTGCCATTGTTACATATCACGGTGAGGCTAGTCACTCCATGGTACTTTCAAACAAGGTTGATTACAGTGAGACCAGCAACATAGTGGCTTCATGAGTGCCTTTCTGACCACCAGGCAAAGAAAACAGTAGATATGTTTCCACTATTGTGTCCTATACTATAGAGGTACTATACAGTGGGATTGTCCCGATCTTGAACTTCTGTGAGGACCTGGATAGATTCTGTGGAACAGATGGGAAGAAAGAAAAAATTCATACTACCTTCCACTCCCAACTAGACATGGTTTTTCCCTCTTACTTGCTACATCACAAATATTTGTAAGCCCTCCAAGAAGGAGGCAGCTAGCTACTGTTCCCTTGTCACATGTCATCGCACAAAACTATTTGCCCACAAACTCCAATATTTTTTAACCTGTTAAGCAGCACAAGTGTTTTCATTGGGTCCCTTGCTCTTCACTTTCCATAATAGACTAGAATAGAGCTGGAAGCGACCTTGGAGGTCTTCTAGTCCAGCCCCCTGCTCAAGCAGGAGAACCTATACCATTTCAGACAAGTGACTGTCCAGTCTCTTCTTAAAAATCTCCAGTGATGGAGTGCCCACAATTTCTGAAGGCAAGCTGTTCCACTAGTTAATTGTCCTCACTGTTAGGAAGTTTCTCCTTAATTCCATGTTGCTTCTTTCTTTGATCAGTTTCCAACCATTGTTTCTTGTCTTGTCCTCTGGCAGTTTGGAGAATAGTTTGACCTCCTCTTCCTCAATGTCAGTGTATAAGCATGTGCACATCCTCTAGAGGTCTACTTAACTACCAAGATGGCATCCTGTGTTTATCTACTTAGAAGTAAGCCTGATTGAATTATGTGGGAATTAGTAATGAAAATTAGGATTGCAGTGCTCAGTTGTACCGCTGTGCCTCAAATCCTTTTTGCAGTGGGACTCCTGGAGTTAACTTACATGAGAAGTGTGTTTCCAAAGGCAGGCAGGCAGAAAGAAGATGGATGCTTAAGTGACTTGAGACAGACATTCACAACAGATAAAATGTGTGCTATCAACACCTATCCAAAATATATACCCCTCAACTGAGACATATTTTTCATTTAGTCAATGTGAATATTTTTCCTCTTATGACTCATTGACTGCAAACTACTACAATTGGATATGGTACAGAAAAGGGTGAAATCAGAAAGAATAAAAACAATTTCTGCGTGCTAGTGTTGTTTCTCCTTGTGGCACAAGTTTTAAGAAATTAAAATTACATTTGATTGATTCCTATTTACAAACAACATTCCATTAGGTAAAATGTCTGAACGGAGTTTTTCAAAGAAGATCATGCAAATAGAAGCCAAGCAATGAAATTCTTATACCATTTGCACCAACATATCTTTTGAAAGCTGCAACAACAACAGAACTTATCACAGAAATAGGCTAAATGTAGAACATGTAAGTTTACAAGTAACATCAATGACTCAAAATACTGAACTTTATTCAAGGAACAGGAATCACATTAAACACCGCTTTCTTTGGTTAAAGCACGGGTGTCAAACTCGCCACATGACATATCGTGACATATCACGACTTTTTTTGCATTGCTGGAGCTGGGTTGGGTGCGGCTTCCAGATGATGCAACCAACCTGCAGGCCCGCAGTTTGACACCCCTGGGTTAAAGCATTTGCCTCCCAGATATTGTGAAATTTAAGTTTTACTTTTTTCCCCTATGTTGAATATGTTAATCTTGCACTTATAATAAACAGTTTATTTTTTATTTTACTGCCAATTTTCCATTATTGGAACTTTCCTTCTTAATCAGGGGAGCTAGGATTTTTTTTTCTTTTTAACTAGCAGGTTCTACTGCCTGAAAAATTTTGAAAACTCCTGCTATTAAAACAATCAAGGGCCTTTGCCTTAGTGACATGCTTGGGGCTAAATTAGGGCATTGCACGTGATGTCATAATTTCACCAGAGAACTGGAGCCAAATTCCTTTATCTTAATATGCCTCTTAAAAAGAGTCTTTTTAAGTGGCTTTATAAGTTCCATAAACTACATGCATACATATAGATGTATACCGGTAGATAGAACACACCTCTGGGAAAATAGGGCTTCTTAAGCTTAGTCTTTTGTTCCTTGAAATGTCCCATGAGGTGTTGTTGTTTTGTTTTTTTTGATAGATCAGCCTCCCAAGTAGACCCCAGGAAACATGACAAGGTAACAATTTGGCTTTAAGGCCTCTTTAACATAATCTTGCAAGTCTGAAATTACAAATTGCCTGCCATCTCTTTGTACCACCTAAGTTAAGGTGGATCCTCTCTTAAGTTTTTTTTCACTACTCATCACTCAGTTTTGGGCTTCTCCCCCTTTTATCTGATTGTTCCCTACGCAGCATCTCTTCTCCTATCTTCCAAGTCATTCTCACATTGCATTATAGGTCGGCATCTTTAAATAATAAATACGATAAACAAGATAGCCACCTTCCAATACTTGAAGGACAGTCACAGTGAAAAGGGAGTTGATTTGTTCTCCATAGCAGCTGAAAGCAGGCAAGAAGAAATGGGTGGAAGAATGTTAGAGCAGGGGTGTCAAACTGTTGGCCCACGGGCCGGATGCGTCATGGCGAAACTGCACCCACCCCATTGCCGGCAATGGAAAAAAAGCCGCGATACCTTGCGACACGTCACGTGATGTTGCAAGTTTGACATCCCTGTGTTGGAGGGAGATTCAACATGAAGAAAAAAAATGAATTCTTGAGAGAACAATTAATGAAACAACTTGTCTCCTGGAGTTGTGGATGTTCCATCACTGGGATTTTTAAAGAAAAGATTGGACAACCATTTGCACAGGATGGCATAAAGTCTCCTGCTTTGGGTAAGGAGTTTGGACTAGAAGACCTCCAATGTCTTTTACAGCCTTCTGATTCTATGATTCTAATAATAATAAGTTGTAATTACATGAGTGCCTTTTGTCTTACATTTTCAAATCCCAAGTGCAAAGATTAGACTGAAAATAATTGCCCCAGCCTATTGTGGAACACTGCAGGTTGGGTGCTGGAGGCCATATGCAGTCCATATGCCATGAGTTAAATATGCTTGCTTTAGAGGACATCCAGCTGCTAAAACCTGCGCCCTCCATCTTATTTTAGATAACAAGATATTTGGGGCTGTACACATGGTGGAAGTTGATCTTATAAAACAGGGCTTTTCAACTTTTTCACCCATTGTACCACTTTTAGGATATGGCAACATCCGAGTACCACCAGTCGCCTAGCAAGGTGTCAAAAACTTGATGACCAAAAAAAAAGGAAAAAAGTGATGAAGTACAGGTAGTCCTCAACTTACAACAGTTCGCTTAGTGACTGAAATTACAATGGCACTGAAAAAAGTGCCCCCCCAAGCCACAGTCTGGCAGGACACCTGCCTACCTGCCCAGCGGCGCTCTTCCTCCTGTTCGAGGTTTTCATTGTTGTGAGCATTTCTGTTGAGGATTGGCAGCGGGGGGGGGGGGTGTTTGGTTTTTATTCCCCCTGTCTGCTGGGTGGTTCCAGCAGGTTTTTGTCACTTCACATGACCCTGAGACACTTTGACCATCATAAATATGAATCAGTTGCCAAGCATCTGAATGTAAATCACAAGACCATGGAGATGCTGCAACATTCCAGCTGATTGGCACTAGTTCTGGGCTCAGAAGTGCCAGGATCAGCACTGAGCTCCAGCTGGAGCCTGGCACTGATCCTGGCGCTTCCACTGAGCCCTGACACCCCTGCAGCTCCAGCCATATCTCGCTCAGGCTTGTGCGGTGTTGCCACCGGCTCAGCTCATTCCCCTCCCCCGCTACCACTTTTCTAGGATGGTCATGTACCATCTGCCAGGTGCTAATGTACGACAGGTGGTACCCGTACCACTGGTTGAAAAGCCCTCTTATAAAACATCATTTATCCAACTGAGGAAAAAAATGTGTTTCTATTTCACAATAGAAAATGAGTGCTTATAACGCATCATCATGGAATCATGTATTGCTTTTAGTGCATTTCAATATGACACCTACACCAGTTCAAAAGCGGCTTTCGACCTACGTGGCAATATTGTCTGTGTTTGAAAACGACCAATTTATTTCTGGCTCAGATGCAGTAATTTCAAATCACAATAAAACTAGCTTTTTTCTTTTAAAAACTGCAGCTCAGTTGGGCTTGAGGGCAATCCATTTTTCCTCATTTGCAGAAACAACTGCTTCATCCTTCCAGGATTTAGCTGCCCTAGCCAGGTCTATCAAGGGGAAAGGTGACTTGGCAGCTTTGCAGTTCTACTTCACTGGAACAGTTTGGATTTTTATTGTATTATTTCATTTATTTTAGCATACAGCCAAATGGACATACTATAATATACAAAAATGTGGAGCAAGGGAAAGTCAAGGCAAATCATTTTATTTCTCTTTTTGCATAGAGAGGGTGAGAGGTTTTTGAAATTATTCTAGGATTTGCCGAAGTTTGGAGACAAAGCAGTGATTGTTTTTCATTGTTCTCAGTGTTGTGATGTTAATGGAACAGAAGACAACTGATTTTAGCAATAGGAAAGTAACTAGTTTGTAATAACATGTACCGGTACCTTCTAATTATTATCTCTTAATAAAATAAGAGGAGGAAGATATGTTGGATATGTTCACCACCTTGGCTTGTTTATAAAACGATAAAGGTGGAAAATGAATGAATGAATGGAGTGAATGAATAAGTAAATAAAAAACTGGTTCTGAGACACTGTCAATGTCCCATATATAATATTCTTAATTTCTATAGAAGAGCAAGACAGACTTTTCATACTCTACGCATATCAATAAATCGATCTTGCTCCTATTACTTTTTGTCCCTGGCACTGTAGCCATAGAAGACATTTTAAATAAATAAATAATCAGTATCAATCTAGGAATTAAAGAGAAAATAGAATTTTAAATCAAATCAAAATTGAAATCCATCAAAATTTACAGTTTTACAGTGCAGTTAACCAATGTGTGAAAGCATTATTGTTGTTTTTAGTTGTGAAGTCGTGTCCAACCCATCACAACCCCATGGACAACATTCCTCCAGGCCTTCCTGTCCTCTACCATCTTCTGGAGTCCATTTAAGCTCACCCCTACTGCTTCAGTGACTCCATCCAGCCACCTCATTCTCTGTCATCCCCTTCTTCTATTGCCCTCAATCTTTCCCAGCATTAGGCTCTTCTCCAGTGAGTCCTTCCTTCTCATTAGGTGGCCAAAGTATTTGAGTTTCAAGTGTGAAAGTATACATAGGAAAAAATACATTCAAAGTGAATATCTGGATACATTTTTAAAAGGGTTCAAATGGCTAGTATATTCAAAGTTTAGTTTAAAACATATTATTTGTTAGAGATATAAATACTATAATTCTGTTTATTTCTGTTTGACTGACTTACCAGATTTTATCAGTAAAAAAAATACAGTGCCACTCATATTTATTAACTTCAGTATAAGCTTGTCAGATAGGAGCACAATATTTCCATATTTTCTATTCTCCAAAGTGTTCTAATTCATAGTCCTAAAAACTCACTTTATCTGTTAGCAGATTGGGTGGTTAGAGAGAACAAGACTGAAGCCAAACATGATTGAGGTGGAAAAAAAGATTTGGAGATTTATAGAAGGAATAATTGAAAAAGAAAAAGAAAGAAGAAGAAGAAACCTAAATCCAGTCTGCCCAACAATGTGCTGAGGTCTCTTCAAACAAAATGTGTGGGTGTGTCAAGACAGATAAGATATCACTGGATGGAACAGAAGTGTATCCAAATTATAATTAGCCCTATGTTAATGTCTTATGACATTACTCTCATTACATGATTGAATATTATTCCTTTTGGTTTTTCTTTTCATTGATGTTTGTGATTATTTTGGAAGATACTGGTGAACTGCAACCTTTGTGTGGCTCCACATGGATTTCCATAATAGGCTGAAGTGAGATTATGCTACTTCCCAATGACAATGTTGCTGACATCAATATAGCATCCTTACATTCCTTGAGTCTGTTTGATGATACCCTTTTTATAAACTGTAGCATATTTTTCATTTAAAGTAATCCTAAAGCCAAATACAATAGCAATAAATCATACTACACAAATTAAAATATAATGTAGTACTATCAAACCAAGATAACTTATAAATGTCTTAATAAAGAAATGCCTGGATGAAATGCCACCAATAGATAAACATTACATGCACCAACCACAACAGAACAGGGAAAGATTTCAGCATTCAGGATGTCTTTAATGGTAAATGTCTTTCTTAGCAGGCCGTCTGATCTTATAAATGATGTTATAGATGGGCTGAATCATTTTGAGTAATTTAGTTAATTGTCACTAGCATGAGTGTTTTGGCCAGTTTGATAGAGAGTTGATTAATGGGATCCTGGTCTGTATCTAAAATAATTTTAAATAGGTCACATTTTGACCTTCAAAGAAAGTGAACTGAACAATTTACTATGTTTCTTATCCAAAAAACCCATCATTTTTTGCCTATACAACAAAAATATCTCTCTACACAGTATGCAAAAGAATATGCTGAACTTTAAACAATCATTTTGACTTTCTTGAATGTATGATGAAATACCACAGGAATGCAAATTCACTGCAAAGGACTGCTAGCTGATGTATCATGTATTCAAGGCATCTTCCTAGTAGAAACTTCCAACGTGGGAGAATTAGAGGTATTTTTGGATGAAAGTGTGCAGTTTATTCTTTTCTGTGGAAAACACTGGGGAATAGTTTTATATTAAGACATAGCAAGGTAGAAACCTTGAAAAATTGAAGACATAAATGTGTAGACCGTATCATCAATTCACAGGAACTCATAGTGAGGGTGGCTGAAATTCTAAATCGTGTTCACCTGGCTCAATAATTTTGTTCAGGTAACTGGAGAAATCTGAAACTACATTGGTAGTACAGATCAATAATTGGGATGTAATAACTGAAGATATCATTATAACTTACGTAAACAAAAGTGGTAGATATGCATTTGCTTGGATAAGTGTATGAACAATATAATTAAGCTGTTTAGATAGGAGTAGACAATATATTTTGTTCTGCTACGTAGTAGTGGCAGATGAGGTGGCTGGCTTTGCATATGGGAGAGATTTCTTACTTTCAGTTGACCATGGAATGAAAATATCAGATAGTTATCTCTAACCAGGTATCGATCTGTTTTCTGTTTTGAAGTTTAGGCGTGCTGACTGGTAATTTTGAGAACCATAGTCTGGAATATGTATCGGATAAAGCTATAGTAAGAACTTCCACGTTACCATTCAACTGCCCTTTCTAGCCTATGCTTATTAGAAGCAGGAATTTGAGGTTGCAAATTCCAGAATTATCCTGAGAAATTCCAATACTTTGGGTATCTACCAAGTTAAGAAAGGATATGCTGCAACATTAGATTTAGTGGTTTGCTAGTAATAAAAGGACATCCCTACTGATACTATTTTCTTTGCATCCTGTACTGTGGGCTGACAGCTTAATTGTTTGGACTAAACTAAGAATGTGCAGGAGGTCAGAACTGGATATTCCTGAATACCAACATAATAAAAATATATTCTTAAGAACTTAGCATAGTTTTTGTGGTGGAGGTGACAGTTTTTTACTTCCTATCATAGAACATAAGTTTCCGCATTGTCTAATCATCATATAGGCACATGCATTTTCTGAGGCTAGAACTGTGTGTGATATCCTTTGTATAGTCACTTGACTGATGGCTATAACTTCACCTGCCATTCTCTGCAATGATCTACTGCCTAAATAGAGAGCACAGTTGTAGTAAAGCTGGAAGAGAGTCAATCTGCCTGAGGCTACTCAAGGAATCAACAGATACTGAGATGTCCTTCTATCCAAACAAAATGCTAGGCAGATTGTTCATTTCTTTTTAATATTACTATTCTAAGGCTGCTACATCTTTATATTTTTGTTTAAATTATTAGTTATAAGGTAATTTACTAGATTTTTTTAAAATGATATCCCACTTATCTTTTGACAAGTGAACGAGCTTGGCTTGATGGAGAATTATTGAGACATTTATGAAAATCATGAAAAAAATTAATTGATATATATAGTAGCCATTAGAACAGATTAATTCATAACATTACAACAGTAAATAAAACTGGAAATATATCTAGTAGACAGTATGTAACTATAGTCCAATTAAAGATTACACTGATATATAAATTTAAAGGAAAGTCAGTTAATGAAAACTAGAAAAATATTAATATTGGAACAACTGATAATTTTCTCTCATCTACATGGTGGATGTAGGGAGAAGTCATAGCAATACTTCTCTAAAATTTATTTTATGGTGAGGAAACTTTTTCTCTGATACTTTCTCTAATAGCAGAAAAGCTTAATGCATAGAGTAATATAATGGTTAAACCTTGCATTTAGAATAGAGAAAGATCTAAGTTCTCCTTTAGCTACTAAGATTACTGAATGCTTTTCACCAGCTACTGCCTTTTAGCATAATTTACATGATGATTGCGCATCCAATGAGTATGCAGAAATTAAGATCTAGCACATCACTGAAGTTCAGTTAAAGCTTGTGGGTGTTGTTATCATACAAACAAAAGAAGTGGCCTTATATTAAGTTAGTCCTGTGATTTACTTTAATTCATTATTGTCTCCTCAGAACAGCAAAAGTTCACCAGGGTTTCAGAACTAGAGTTTCTCATCATTTCTACCTAATCCTCTAAGATGAAGATTCCGAGGAAAAAAAATCTTACTGAGTTCAATTTGTCTTCCTACAATCCAAATACACACAATTGCAATCAGAATTGTGCCTTGCTACCCTTGCTGGTTTGGACTATTGGGAGTTATGATTCAACACCCGAAGACCACAGGCAATTTTTGTTCTATGACTCAGGGCTAAATTTTTAATCAATAATATTCTACTGAGTCATCAGAGGTTTAAAAAAGAGCAAAAGCAAACTGAAAAGAGATAGAGCTCAGTGGTGTGGCATATTTCATAGAGCAAGACTCTATGAAAGCTCTTTGTGGCTCAATGTGAGATTATATTCTGGTAACCAGGAGATTTCTTGGCACATGAAGGTGGGATAATTATATTGATTTGCTCCCAGTGACAGATGGACTCAAATTGGTTTCAAAGGGAGGTAGGAGCTTTTCTTGATGGGTTTTTGGATGATTTCTAGTGGAGAAGGATGGGCGTACTGTATCCATCATGACTATTTGGTGACTTTCATTCCTCTTTCAACACCATAAACCATAATATCCAATTGGCTACCTGGAGTGGCAGTGTAATATGCTGGTTTCTGTAGGCGAAGGAATGGCAAAACCTAGGGTGGAGTTAAAAGAGGGACCAGCCTAGAATCATTATGTAGCCATAAATGGACTAAGAGCAACCACTTTTGAGTTCCATTTACCCTTATCTAATTCCCAGCAAGTTGAGAACATTTTTGTTCATAGGCTATGTAGCAATAAATCAGTTTAATTAGAACTTCATGTGTGGATCTGATTTTTTTGCACCTGACAGTTTCCCTCTTACCTATCAGGCCATTACCAGTTGGTGTTTATTTGGAATGAAAGATCCCACACTCATCCCATTCTGTAAGGGGTTTCACAGGATTTTGTACTCTTTCCACTCCTATTTAATATCTTCCTGAAACCATTGGGTGAGATCATCCATCACCCTGGAATGCGGTATACTGATTATACTCGATTGTACATTGGTGCTCTTGATATCCTGACTCAGTGCCTGGAGTCTGTGGGGATCTGGATAGGGATGGGGATCTGAATTCTGGCAAGCTTCCTGATCTGGGATTTTACCATCTTTGATACCAAATGGGGTGGAGGCACTGCCCCAAACAGACTTGCTGCACAATCTGAGGTTCCTTCTGTACTCCCATGGAGCAGGTGGTAGTCATGACTAGGATGGTGTTTGCAGGCATGTTGTTGCATGCCCCTAGTTACCTCCCAAATGAACTACTGTACTTAATCCTTTCTACATGAGATTGCCCTTGAACAATATTTGGAAACTTCAATTGGTGCAAAATGTGGTTATGTACTGTATTCCCCTTCGATGGCATGCATTACATTTCTGCTCCATGAGCTGCTTTAGTTACCAGCTTGCTTCTGGATGGATTCAAGGTGTTGGTTTTGAGTTCTATAGGCCTACATGTCATAGGGTCTGGGTATTTGAGGACTGACTTTCCTGAATTACATCTACCAGTCCCATCAAGCCAAGTAGGAGGAGCATGTTACATGTCCCATCCATTAAGGAGACAATCTCTGGCATTTCAAGTTTAAAAAGAACTTGAGGAGTGATGAGAAACTTTATGCCCAAAAGCAGGAAAAAAAGACTTTGTAATCTAAAAATTTTCTTATATTCCTAAGTCATAAAAAAAGTTGCAAACCTCTTTAGTCCATTTTTAGTATATTTAATCCAAAATGAAACAGTGTCTTGTCTATGAGTTTTTATGTTTTAAGTTCTACAAATAACTCCAAGTTACACTGATGTGACAGAGAGGCTCTGTCTTACAGTCCATGTACTGAGATCTACATCTGACTACCAACAGATCCAGTCACATACAACTGTCAAGCAGCTATCAGATGGCAATGATTTTCTGTCACTAAGAACGTGAACTGGATTTGAACCAGTGACTCAGTGCTGAAGACTTTGTTCCCCATTACCAGTCTCCCAAACCAGCTCTCCACTCACCTGCACAATTAAATAACTTACTCATATTTTAACAAGGGAAGAGGATATAAGATTTCTCTTTAAGCAATTTTACATTAATTTTTAAAACAATTTAAAACCCCTATGTGTATTAATTGATAAATGAATTAGCAATATGATTTGCTGTCTATTTGAAAATTATTCATTTTGAGCACATGTTCCTGCAATATGAGTTCAGACTTAAACATTTATATATTTCCCTGAGGTTCTGCTTTGCAGAAAATATCTGTTTGACCAGGACTGAAAGCTCAGATGACTGAGAACTCATTCATTTTAGATATCTTAAAAATATTTCTGTGATTATATGCAAGAATGAAAAATAGATTTCTTGATAACTGTATTAATGTAGCTGTTCCAGCTCATTCCTTTGCCCCTTATTTTCTGAACAGATTGCTGTTATCTCTTGAGAGTACTACAAGACCACCTGCTGCCATTGTCAACCTCCCTTCGCCCGGTTCACTCCCACAGAGTCGGCCTCCTCAGGGTTCCGTCGGCTAGGCAATGCTGGCTGGCGACCCCCAGGGGAACAGCCTTCTCTGTGGGCACACCGACCCTCTGGAATGAACTGCCTCCGGAGCTGCGGACGGCCCCTGACCTTCAGTCCTTCCGCCATGACCTGAAGACATGGATGTTCCAACAAGCGGGCCTGGACTGACTATGGTTTTAAATTTGGCTTTTATTGGGTTAAATTGTCATTTATTTATTACATCCATTGTTTAATTCTTTTTTAAATTTTGTACTTTATGTTTTTTAATTTTTTATTGTTGTGAGTCCTTGGGGAGAAGGGCGGCATATAAATTTAATAAATCTCAAATCCCAAATCTCAAAATTGTTAACAGTCCAGGTAAGTTGTATAGGTACATTTAAACCCACAGGTATAATATAAGATTATTGTAATCATAACTGGTGGGATAAGCAACAAATTAAGCCAAAAGAGACATACCAACATGCTATAATCTTACATGTAAATGTTACATGTGAGGTCTAGTGGTTAAGGCACCAGGCTAGAAAGTAAGACACTATGAATTCTAGTCCCTCCTTAGCCACAAAAGCCAGTTGGGTGACTGTGGGCCAGTCACTCAGTGCACCTCACCTCACAGGGTTACTGTTGAAGGGAAACCAATGTTGTGTATATTCGCTACTTTGAGTTAATTGTAAAAAATAATAAATGCAAGATACAAAGAAGTAAAATTATTAGGCATTTTAAGGAATGTCAAGCATGTGTCTTATGGTTTTAAAATATGGCTAATCCAACAACAAAAATATCATGTTTATGTTTAAAAGGCTTGGTTGCTATGCTAGAAGTGTGAAATGATGGAGAATGCTAACACATGCTATCATCCTGTGCCACTCTTATCCCATTTTGGTTTAATATCCTTAAATTTGCTAATTTTGGGGAAATAATTATAAGGTTGAAACATATGAATATGATTTTGAATTATTTACTCCAAATTTGAAGTATATTAATAAATGAAGAACGGTGTGCTTATAACGCATTACAGTGCCCAGATTTACAACCATGTGTTAATTCTTTGCTTATAAAGTGGCTCTTTATTAATATAAAATTATTTCAAACTAACAAATAAAACTTACTTTTTATTGATATTAATTATTCCAAACTAAGCTGTTTTTGTAATATAATATGGCTTTATCTCTTTTTTTCTTTTTCTTTGTTCTTTGTTCTTTCTTATCTTATATAGTAAAACTATCTATGTATGTATTTCAGACCAATATCTTGACAAATTGGTAATTATTTTTCTAAAACAAATATTCCTAATTTGTGGCCTAAAAACCATTCATGGTCCATAAGGGAATGACAGATGGTTCTCTAGGTATTAAAATATTTTTTAAATAAGATCCAAATCTTGTCTTGTCAAACTTTAATATACTACAACATTTCAAAACAGTTTTTGTCTAATTTTGTGTTCCACGCACAAAAAAATGATGTTATAGAGGTCCATGAAAAGAATTGGAAACATTGCTCTACTGTTTTTTCTACATGAATGAAGTTTGTGAGTTGAAAAAGGAATCTGAAGAGGTTAATTGCACAAACCAATTGTCTTCTCTTTGAATTTCTGCCAGCAACTATGCGCCTTATAAAAAAAGAAAAGAAAAAATGGGTGTATGTCTGATGCCCCCAGTATAAATGTCAAGTTTAAACACAACTGGTGTGTTTCAAAATCCCGTGCAAATTATGTAAATGTGGAGAAGCTAATTGGGTGTAGCTCTCAAGATTCTGGCAAATTGCCAAAGTGACCCCTGACTCTGTGCTGTGTTAATAGTGGTCTTTGTAGAGTGGTACATTATTGAGACATTTCTTCTTCTTTGCCGTCTTCTGAGAACAGCAAACAGTAATTATCAAAATGGAAAGTTTCTACAGAATTAATTCCAGAATTAATACAAAATATATAATGTTTTCCACAAAGCGAAGGTGACTGGTGTACGAAGTCCTGTTTGTTCATTTAGTTTACTTGAGCAGAAGACAATAATTTCCAACTTTCTAAATATTCAAAGTGACACTGTAAGTAAAACATGGAATATATGTTCATTCATGTATTCAGGCAAACGTTGGCTGAGAAATGGCAGAAATCTAAATATTACAATCCACTTTACTGTAGTACCGATAGAGATGAATATTTGTAGCTCAGGTTGAAGTGAGTCTTTGGTGTTCTCTGAGCCTGGTTGTTTTCTTACAGGTGTTGATGACTGAAATAGGTAACATCATCATGCTCTGACTGGGTAATGAAATGCCTTCAAGAAAGGCCAGAATAGTAACAAGTAGAACAAATATTTCTGCTTGCAGGGTAAGAATGGTGTATCCTCTTTATTTTCTGTACATTCATAAGCCTTTCCCCTTAGCAGGTTTTGTCTCCACTATCTTTAATCACATCCTGAAGTGCAGTACTTCCTGAAATAAACAAATATTACTCTGTTGCATTATAGATCTCACTATGATTATGAGAACCATTGATTGCTGTTCTAAAGTGAAATTATTCCTCCAGTTTGCAGTGTCAGAAAAGCTTAAGGCAAATGATGCTCAAGAAGAATGAATGTGTCTGCCTGTTTCCAATGATATTAAAGATCAGCTATTGCTAAGGTTATTGCATATGTCACTCCAAGGTAAAGAAAACATTTGAGTTAATTACACAAAAATACAAAAATAAGGATGGTAGTTGAGAGAGCAAAACCAATGGTGAATGTATGAACTTTATTTATACTAAATCCTAGTATAGACAATGAGTGGAATGATTTTTATCTCTGGGACAACAGCCTATTTTCATTGCACAGATGGTAAAACTGACTCTTAACCCATTCTGAGTATGGTCTAATCACCAAATTCCTGATTATTACCTTTTCTCTTAAAGCCATTTTTGTGCTGGCAAGCTATATGAAAGAAAACAGATTCAAGGCCATCACTTTTTTTTTTTACTCCAGAAGCAAAGTTTAGAACTCACGGTCTTACAATTAGTAGCCCGAAGTCTTAACAAACTCTTTAATGGGAACACTGTAAGATAAAATAATCATGTTTTATCATTTTTGTGACCATTTTTAAAACTACTATATATGTATTTTCTAACTTGAAACCTAAATCTTCCAACAGTTAAAATAGATTGAATGGTGTACCTATACATGTATTATCTTGTTTCCATGGGTTTCTGTGAGCAAATCCATTCTCCAATAAACACTGCAAGTTACAGAGACACCCGCATTCCTAGAATCAAATGAATCCGGCACACAGTCCTTGGAATAGACATGATCTACATGACACCTATCCTTCTTAACCAGACCATGACATTGTTCAGCTACAAATCCTATTCTCTGTGTTCCAGCCAACTCAGATGGTTATTAATGTAATGTTCCCTTCTCTTTTTTTTTTAAAAAAAGTTTTATTATTTTTTTAACAGAGTTCAATAATAATTATTCCACAAAAATGTGTTGTCTGAGTATCTTATTCACTAATACAAATTAAATTCCTAATCCCTAAATCTTTTCTCTAACCATTAATAAAATAGGTCCCAAGTTTGAAAATGTTCTGTTTCTTCTTTATCTTTCAACCTTAAAGTAAGTCTGTCCATTTTCACACAGTCTAATATTTTTTTGATTATTTCTTCTTCTGGTGGTATTTCTTTGTTCTTCCAATATTTGTTGTTGTTAGCTGCGAAGTCGTGTCCGACCCATCGCGACCCTATGGACAACATTCCTCCAGGCCTTCCTGTCTTCTACCATCTTCTGGAGTCCATTTAAGCTCACGCCTACTGCTTCAGTGACTCCATCCAGCCACCTCATTCTCTGTCGTCCCCTTCTTCTATTGCCCTCGATCTTTCCCAGCATTAGGCTCTTCTCCAGTGAGTCCTTCCTTCTCATTAGGTGGCCAAAGTATTTGAGTTTTAGCTTCAGGATCTGGCCTTCTAAAGAGCAGTCAGGATTGATCTCCTCTAGGACTGACCGGTTTGATCGCCTTGCAGTCCAAGGGACTCGCAGGAGTCTTCTCCAGCACCATAGTTCAAAGGCCTCAATTCTTTGGCGCTCAGCCTTTCTTATGGTCCAACTTTCACTGCCATACATTGCAACTGGGAAGACCATAGCCTTGACTATACGCACTTTTGTTGACAGGGTGATGTCTCTGCTTTTTAGTGTGCTGTCTAGATTTGCCATGGCTTTCCTCCCCAGGAGCAAGCGTCTTTTAATTTCTTGGCTACAGTCCCCATCTGCAGTGATCTTGGAGCCCAGGAAAACAAAATCTGTCACTACCTCCATTTCTTCCCCATCTATTTGCCAGGAATTGAGAGGGCCAGTTGCCATGATCTTGGTTTTCTTAATGTTAAGTTTCAACCCAAGTTTTGCACTCTCCTTCTTCACCCGCAACAATATTGTGCAGATATAATTCTTGCCGCTGTTATCACATGTAGAATCAAATATGTACTTTGCTTATCAAGTTTTTCTGGTATCATACCTAGTAAAAAAAAATCAGGTTTATAGTCTGTGTGTTTCTCTTAACATTTTTTCTAACCAAGTGTGAATTATTGTCCAATATCTCCTTGCTTTAACATGTCCACCACATATGATAATAAGTACCTGGTTTGTGTTTACATTTCCAACATTTTTCTGACATATTTTTAAACATTTTTGCTAATCTTGTTGGTGGCAAGTGCCATCTATAGAACATTTTATATAGGTTTTCTTTATATGAAGCTGACATTGTCAATTTATACTGTTTATAAATTTATAATGTTCCCTTCTTTTAAAAAGGGAAAGAAATATCTGTAGTCAGAGTAGAAAAAAGTTTCAGTCCATGTGTGTAGAATTGTAGTTCTCCTTGTTTGAGGACATAGCAGAGCATTCAACCAAATTGACAAATGGTGGTTCATTGTGCAATGTTGATTGTTTTACTCATTGCTGGGTTGCACCAGTCAATGGGGAAGGGACACAAGGGTCTTGAAGAGAGGAGGGAGGCAAGCATTTGCTGAGAAGAGGTCATGTCACATCCTCAGCCTGGTGTACTTAAGAGAGCTACTGTATAATAGCAGGGCACTTACCTCTAATCATAGGCTGTGAGCACTTGACATTTCCATTCAAATTACATAAGTACCACTCTCTTATCTTCCATAAGCGCTTGCATAAAAGAAACAACAAGCAGTGTCCCAGAAATGAAGGTTGTCGTTGTTGACTTTCAGGTAGGATTATCAGGTTAACATCACTTCAGCTGCAGAGGTTTTTTTCCCTGGTAAGTATTTCTGTTGAAGAGAAAGGCACAACAGTCATGTAGAGATTAGACATTACTATCAAATATCTGGCTATTTCCACTACTGATAAAAAGTGTGCAAATTACAACTCTACTGTCTTACATTTTGCAGTGTGACTTAGTCTACACTTCTTTTTCTTAATTCTTTCTATACACAAAAGACTACTTACTTACGATCCAGGACTTGTCTCCTCATCAATTTGACATGTACATGAATTCATAGACTAGAAGGAAAGCCTGCTTTCTGTAAAAATACTTCAAAGGAACAATTAGCACCTAGTATTATTATATTGAATACCTGTTGGAAAAAAGAGGACTTTCACAGTTTGCCGCTGACCCCATAGTAATCTTCACTGCTCTTGAAATACTATTAAATATCTGAGTCAGTGTGCTCTATGCACTCTCTTTCCATAAACACATTGTATTTCAACAAGATACTATAGTTACTTGCTCTTTGTGGGAAGGAACAGTAGTGATCATGGAGAAGTGTGAGTGATGAAAACAGAGTTGTATCATTACTGCACAAGTTGCATCCCCTTTGTATGTGCATTGGGTACATACCCTTTTGTCATTTTGCACACCTGTTGCAATCAGAAAATTCTCTTTGACTTACCACTAGATCAATAGTTGGAGGCCTTGACCGAGTTCTGTTCAACATACTGATTTTGATCTACAAAGTCATTCATGACTTGAGTGAAAGATACCTTCAAGTTGAATCTCCCTGTAAAATCAACTCAGAAAAGGGACTCTGTCCCCTGGTGAAGTTTCAGGAATGGGAACTAGAAACTAATTTCCTGTTATGGCTACCTTCATTTTTTAAATGCTCCCCAATTATAGATTGATGCCTATATACCTGGTATTTAGAAAGGCACCAAAACTCATTACCTCCTGTTTGGAGCCTTAATGCTAATGTACTGGACACTAACTGAGGTTAATGTGTTATTAATGTATTTAGAGAAGGAGCTACCTTGTTTCATTTGATTGGTGTTGCTTTTAAGTTCATTTTACTTTGGTTTATATTTTACCTGTTTTAACTGTACTTAGTTTAATGTGTTGAATTGATATGAACTGCTTGGAATCAAGCAGGGATATAATGTTTTTAACAAATACTTTAAATATTCATACCAAGATCTCCCAGTGGATTTTTTTAAAATCAATTCTAAACCTGGTATGAGGACTCAGAATTTTATCAGAATATCTGGGGAGGTTTCTCTATCCCTTTCTCTGTGTCATTTTCCAGGTATATTTATATATCCCAAACAACACATTTTGGGGAGTAATCATACACTTTAGAGAAAGAATGCAACTGGTTCTGGATCAAAGTCTGATCACTGCTGTCAACACACCAATCAACCAGTAGAAAAGTATTACATAAATACGAAGCATAGAATACTCCAAAGCACATATTCCGGTAGAGAGAATTTCAACACGAGTTTGAAAGCTTGGAAGACTAAACCACTAAACCTGATGACCAACCCAGATTGGATCTTGAAAAATGTTTGTCACTGCATGGAATCAATGCTCAGAAAAATGGGTGGACTGGACTACAAACTGGACATCTCATATTCAGAAATTTTAAGAAATGTAAAAATTCTTTAAAATATTCAAAGTCTTATAAGCTTAGAGACTCTCTTATTTAAAAAAATATTTTATTAATTTTCCAATTTTACATTTAAGTATTTAAAAAGCAATGTGGTGGCTGGGTTAATCAATAGTTCAATAGCATACAAAAATCTTTAATACAAATCTCAAGTTACAACATCAAATATTTCCTCTCTTTAATATCTACTATCTCATATTTAAGCTAATACAGTTCTTATTGTGTCGACTAAGTAAAAACATCATTATTACATTTATCAATAAATTTTTAGCTTATACATAGCTTAATTACTTTTACATTCAATCTTTATAGACAATGACCTGTTATTGATTTTTCCCAATTTTTAGTTTCCCATCAATATTCAAATTTAACATTTGATATTTATAATTTCCAGGCTTTAGATAACCAAAGTTTCCCTTATCTCAGTTCATAATAGAATCTAATATTCAAAATACACATCTTATCTATTTGAATATAGTCTTGTTCTATTTCCTAAAAGTTATCTATTTCCCACCATATTAAACCATCTAATTAATAATACAGTATCCCCTTTAATAAATCAAAACCATTAAATATATTGTCTGGGTTAATCAATAAATCAAACATATTCATAATTTTTTTTCTTTTGGGTCTAATTTTTAAATATTAAACAAATAAAATCCTTATTTTCAACTAGTTTCTAAATATTTTAAATTTAGTGACCAAAATTCCCCATATCTTAACTTCTCCCTTTAACCCTCTAATTATTAATATGAAATCCCCTCTAATAAATCAAAACCCCAATTTTCTTCAGCCTTATTCCAGCTTTCTTCCTTTGCCAACTAGCCTTCCATATCAGTGCTTTTAGATCATCAAATAGATCTCCCTGTATTATTATATATATTATTTGAAATAGAAGAGACCATTTAGTTGCCATTTTTTTGGAAAGGCTAGCCCATTTGTATTCATTAATTTTTTTTTAATCCCATTTATATCCCGCCCTTCTCCGAAGACTCAGGGCGGCTTACAATTTAAGCACAAACCAATGTGCTTAGCAATAGCCTTCATTCTATGTATATGCCTGCTTATTAGGGCTTTCGCCCCCCCCAAGCGGCAGCTTATTGCCCCCAACAATCTGGGTCCTCATTTTACCTACCTCGGAAGGATGGAAGGCTGAGTCAACCTTGAGCCTGGTGGGATGCGAACCTGCACTAATTGCAGGCAGCTGGTGTTACTTAAGGAGGCATTAGCCCACTGCTCCACCAAGGCTCATCTCCCTATTAATCCATTTCCCCATGATTGTCCTGATATGTTTATCTTCCATTCAATCTGTGCTTCTTTCTGAAATTTCTTCTGATTTATATAGAAAGTCTTTTCCATTTTCAGTGTTGTCACTCCCTTTTCTGGATTTTCCATTAGCTGTATTTGTTGGTCAATTGCATCCTCTGTCTTAATATTTGATTGTTCCACTTCTTCTGTTATCTTCTGTGTTGTTAGTTCTTTGGTTGTAGTCAAAATTTGGATTTGTGTATGTAAGCTGTCATCTTGTTCTTTTATTTTGGGTCTTATTTTGTCACAAGCTGTAAGAATGGTTTCATGTATTGCTTTCAACATGGAACTGATCTTTTCCTGGTCTTTATCCATATTCTCTTAATAATGTGTTAAATTGAGGACTTTAAAATCAGACATTAAAAATAATTTTATAACTAGATATGGGACCTCTATTACACGTGTTTATAGGTAGTCTTTATAGTAGAAGTCATTTGTCAAGAAAGATTTTATAGTCCAAGATATTTCATCATCTCACATAATAACCAATGTTCCTCAAATAAAGAGATAGGAAGGCAATTCCCCACATATCACTCTGAAAGTCAGTAAAGGTTTACATTCATAGTTCAAGCAGGCCAGTTATGCCGCCCAGAAGTTCTCTTTACAGCTGAGTTTTTCTCACAGGTGGTATCAAGGTCGAAAGAGTTTTATCTAAAGTCTGGGCTTCAAGCCAAGTCTCTTTTAGGCAATAACAAGTTGTAATACCAAACTTTGCCATAAGATGTCACTGATGCCATTTAAAACTTTATAAGTTTTATAAGAAAACTTTTAAGAAAACTTGTATATGCATCCAATTAGATTAAAGTTGTTTTTATAATTCCTTTGTTTCCTGGGGAAGTCAGTCACCACTGTTCTTAGAGGGTGGGGCATGAATTCCCTTCCCTTTCTCCTCAAAGGGGGAAAATACTTAGGGCAGCTTTTGCAGGAAAGATATTTAGAGTCTTAAAGAGAAGATCAGATCTCACCCATTTCATCCACATTGCTTTAAACGTGCTTGGTAGTAATTTTGACTTCTGCTGTCAGCAGCTTAATGATAAGCCATATTGCTACAGCCAGTCTTTCCCCCGCCTGTTTGGAGAGCTGCCCCAGATCAAGTGGAAGGGCTGCCGCCCTCCCCAATCAAGCAGGGATCCCCTCCTCGCTTGTCGCCCCCACAGTGTGACTTTTGACCCTTTCCAGGGTCCCCCAGTGGGATGAAATCAGATGCTGAAGATAGAGTTTGCCTCCATGCGTCCAGAGGCGCCAATGGCAAACCGGAAGCCCACAGCTTAGAGATTCTTATTGAAAGACAGGAAGATAGAAACTAACATTTCAATGTACAGTATTGGAATGTACAGCATAGTTTAGATGCCATAATAACAATGACTCAATTTTGGAATCATCACTTGAAGCATAAATTCTTTCCTTGATTTTTTTTTAAATTATAGCCCTCAGGAATGTTGTCTCAGTAAACTCAAACTGTTGTGTAAAATTAATTTTCTGTTTGTCTCATTTTTCATTTTGAGATTTATTGGGATTATTTTTTTGTAATAAAGAATGGAGTGAAGAAAGCTAGGACATCTAAACTTGCTAAAAGAAGGAGTAGACTTTTGGAAGGTCAATTTCAATATGTAACACTAGCAGGTTTTCTATTTTTGAGTTATTTGTCACTTGTTGGTGACTTCAATCACATATTGGCAGCACAATTTAATCTCAAGGCTTGTGATTTTTTTTTTAGGGCACTCTAAGAAGACCAAAATTGCAGGACTCATGAATGAAACATGTCTAGATAACACAATTGCACAAGAGAGAGGATGAAAATACCTACAATGAGTTCAAATATATACACATTCCCTTTTCAAATGTCATAACTTAAAACAATAGGAAACTTTTTAATAGGCACTTTCAGATTCAGAGAACGAGATGTTAACGTGAGGTAATCCAACAGAGCATTTAAACAAAACCACATCATCAAAGGCCAGAAACATAAATGAAGATTCCCTCTCTCCCCCCCCCCCTCTCTCTCTCTCTCTCTCTCTCTCTCTCTCTCTCTCTCTCTCTCTTTCTAAAAATGTTTCAGTTCTATTTGTTACAAAGATTGATCTTTTTCCGCATTTTTCCAGTAATCTGCGGAGTGCTTCCTATTTGACATATAGGCAATTTTATATGCTTTACTTGGTCAACAACAGGTTGAATGAGAAAAATGTGTTATATTTATATTTAGAACTCTAAATATACCTAAGATTTGTGTTTTCTATTATGCGAGTCTGGTGAACTGCTGAAGGTCAAGAAGATTGTGTGTATGTGCCAACTTTGCTACATAGGCCAGACACTGGGAACCTAGAATGGCAAAGCAATCAAAATTTCAGTCTATTGAGGTTAGCCTTGAAACAGTTTCCATGTGTCCATGGAACCATTTCTGAAATATACATAGAGAATTCCATTAGTTAAGTATTAAATGGCAAGGTTACTAGAGAAGACCTGATAAAATGAACAAAAGACAATAGAGTTAAAAGGTCTTTCTTAACTTCTAATTTAATTCCAGGTATTATTCAAACTTGCTTTAAACCACAAAGCCTTCAACCACATGGGAATAGAGTATCTGAACGATCATTTCCTCTGTGAATCTGCCTGCATACAGTTTTTCTTGACTTGATTCCCTCCAGATGTGTTGAAAAAAATGGGAGGGGGTGTCCTGCCACATCTTGAAGACAACAGGTGAGAAAAAAAAATCATTTTAAGATCCTTTCTAAACCTGTTCTTCAATCTCTACAGAGATAAGAGGTTGACAGTTGAAGGAAGTGTGATTGACACAATAGCATCACATTTACAAAAGCTCTCTATTGAAAGCCAGGTTCCTGTTTTTCAGGAAATATGTTGTCATCATTTTATTTTAAGGGTTAGGGTTACTTTTTAAATAGCTAGTTTTTGAAACCATCATTCCTATTTTTATAGTAAATCCTTCATTTATATTGTTCCAAACAAACTTTTCCAGCAAATCAGGAGAATACAGAGAGGCCAATACATTGGATACATACTAATAACAAAAAAGAAGATTAACAGTGGACAATTGTCATACAATATCCTTAATTCCCTGTGATGGCACAATAAAACTTAGGAGCATCTAATGCAGATCAGACCCGTACAATGAAAGGGAGATGCCACATATTCAGGCTTGTTTTAAAAAGCCTAAAAACAAAGTATATTATTACTAATGCATGCAAGATAATTGAATATATATTGAGGGAGGCTAAGATTGAAGAAAAAGGGACGCGGTGGCTCAGTGGATTAGGACACTGAGCTTGTCAATCTGAAGGTCGGCAGTTTGGCGGGTCGAATCCCGAGTGCCGCGTAACACAGTGAGCGCCTGTTACTTGTCCCAGCTTCTGCCAACCTAGCAGTTCGAAAGCACGTAAAAATGCAAGTAGAAAAATAGGGACCACTACGGTGGGAAGGTAACAGCATTCCATGAGCCTTTGGCATCTAGTCATGCCGGCCACATGACCACGGAGACGTCCTCGGACAAGCGCTGGCTCTTTGGCTTTGAAACAGAGATGAGCACGGGCCCCTAGAGTCGGAAACGACTAGCAAGCATGTGCGGGGGAACCTTTACCTTTACCTTTTAAGATTGAAGAAGAGAAGTGTGGTTCTAAAATTGGAGAAATAACATAAATAATATGTGCTATTCTAATGGCATTCCCCTAATATCTGAAAATTCCAACGATCTTCAGGCTTTAGTAATAAAAGTCAAGGAATACATTGGAGAGAAAAGGGACTTATAATTAAATATAAAAAGGTCCAAATTAATGACAATAGGCACAGAAACCAGTCTCAGAACTGACACTGAAGTATAATTTCTACCTTCTAGGATTGACTGTCAACACTAATCAAATCAATATGCGATAGTCTAGCACTTGGTAAGATAGCCATAAATGCCTGGGCAAAGATACCCAATGCTGTGATGTGTTAATACCTATAAATATGAGGATCATGCAAGCAATGATTTTTCCTAGGTTGCTCTATGGAATGCTGGATTTTGAAGAATTAGGATTTCAAAAAATGATGCTTTTGAAATTTGGTGTAGGAGAAACTTTGATGAAAATTCAACAAATAGCCAAGAAAACGTGGATTATAGAATTACAGAAAAAAATCAAGCCAGAGTTCTTATTTAAGGCACAAATTAGTTATTTTGGGCATATTATGCAAAGATCTAACTTCCTTAGAAAGTCTACAGTGTGAGAAAGGGTGGAAGGAAAGAGAAAAAAGACAACCAGCAGCAAATCCATTGGATGGACTCAATTATAGTGGCAACAGATGCACCACTGGGAGACCTGAAGATCTAGGTTGTGGAGATATCATTCTGGAAAATCTTCTATATATGTGGTCGCTAAGAGTCAATACCAGCTCAATGACATGTAATCAACAAATCATTGGTGTTGCACTTCTCTTTTTCTTCTCTTTTATGTTCAATTCCTGATGATCTTTAGAGGTAATGGGATACAAAAAAGTAGAGTCCTTTGAAACACTGATTTGCATAAATGTGAGCTTTCTAATATCATCCCATACCTGGCCTCAGGTAAATAGAAGAGCAATGACTTGCTACTATTAAGAGGTTACATGTTACTGATTTCCTTTAAGACAGCCATTGATGGACCCTTCAGATATTGACTAGAATTCACATCGTTCCTTTCCATTTCTCATTGGTTAGGGCTGTTGGAAGTTTAGAGTATAATCTGGAGAACTGTACTTACATGTTCTGCCTTAACTAAACATGCAACAAAATTTCTCTTTAGGTGCTTGATATACAGTAGATTGAGCCTTGCTCAAAAGCAAAATATTTGGTTTGGTTCGAGCGTAACATTTTATGTCAAGCCATCCAACTGTAATTAATATACAAGGCCATAATTTACTAAGACAAAGCAATGACAGCTTTAGGTTTAAATGGATGGCCAGGATATGATCTCAGGGAAAGAAGACAATTAGGGGCTAATTCAATAAAAACTAAGAGAACTGAACAATAAAACTTGTACATTTGGTTAAGATATTCACATAAAGGGATTGATTACCAGTATTACCTAATCATTTTAGGCCTATTTATTTTCAGTGGATTTTAGGACATGACACATAGGATGACAGAGAACCTCTGGATTGGTTTGAAGGAGATTTTTTTTTTGGGGGGGGGGTTTGTCAAATTAGGACAAGAAAAATCTGGATGATCACCAGATGACAGCAAAGGTACAGAAATCTCTAATTTTGTGCTGCCTTCTAATGGTCATCTGGATATGAATAAGGAGCCATTAGATAATGTGGATCCATAAAGACCTTTTTAGATAAGAGTAGAGTGGAGTGGAGAGTGGAATAGAAGAATAGAATAGAATAGAATAGAATAGAATAGAATAGAATAGAATAGAATAGAATAGAATAGAATAGAATAGAATAGAATAGAATAGAATAGAATAGAATAGAATAGAATAGAATAGAATAGAATAGAATAGAATAGAATAGTATAGAATAGAATAGAATAGAATAGAATAGAATTCTTTATTGGCCAAGCAGGATTGGACACACAAGGAATTTGTCTCCGGTGAATAAGCTCTAAGCATATATATACAAGCAACAACTGATCAATTATGTTCATAATCATAAAAATAAATCATCAATACAGTAGTTGAAATGAATTGTTTGCTGGCATATTGAGGCAGACAAATGGGTCAAGTCTTTTTTTTTTCTCATTGCTTCTGTGCCATCAAGTCAGTGCAATCTCAGCAACCACTTAGGATCTGTCTTTAACATGGTCCTTCCAAGCATGCACAGGTCACCACAGTAACTATCTAGACCACGGGTCTGCAACCTTGACAACTTTAAGACTTGTGGACTCCAGCTCCCAGAATTCCACAAGTCTTAAAGTTGTCAAGGTTGCAGACCCCTGGTCTAGAAGTTCTAAAAAAAACCCGCTAAATAGAAGCAGAAATATCTTCTCCATGCCTTTCTTTTGCAGACCACCCACTTTCTACCTTGTCTGCATTGTAGTAGTGCTGGTGGTCAGTTACCAAACTTTGTCCACTTGAGGTTTTGTCAGTGACCACATCATGCTGAAACTTGGTATAAAAAGGGTAACTGAAGCTTGAGGAAGGCTGGTTCTAGACCACAGGTCTGCAACCCGCGGCTCCGGAGCCGCATGCGGCTCTTTCAGCCATCTCCTGCGGCTCCCGGTCCTCTGCCATGTGCAGTCCAAAAAAAAAAGGGGGACTAAAAAAGTTCAACCAATCAATTCAAATATGCAGGGTAGGTGCATATCTCACCTTGGCTCCACTCTTCAGTCAAACCCTGTTGTGCGCATGTGCACATGTACGTGCATGCGCACATATTTTTTGCGGCTCCCAGTTTTTCCTTTTGTGAGGGAACCGGTTCCGAGTGGCTCTTTCACTGTTTCAGGTTGCTGAGCCCTTTTCTAGACCTAAGCAACCTAGGTGCCAAATTATAGGGACCGCCAAAAATTTTTTGGAAAGATTTCCAAAACACACAGTAAGAACATGAAATCTAATAAATGTTTTCTTTCTACTCTTTTCAAAAATACTTGCCCACAAAGTCAGCTCAGTGTTAATGAACAGCACACTAACCAGATGTTGTAAGTTGCAAAAAGAAAAATTATTATTACAGCTATGGACTTCAGGAAGCTGATGCTCAACTTACAGTTTATTTAGTGACCGTTCAAAGTTACAACGGTGCTGAAAAAAAGTGATTTATGACCATTTCTCACTCTTTCGATCATTGCAGCATCCCTATGGTCACATGATCAAAATTTAGACACTTGGCAACTGGCTGCAGTGTCCCGAGGTTATGTGATCACCTTTTGTGACCTTCGGACAAGCAAAATCAATGGGGAAGCCAGATTCACTTAACAACCGTGTTGCTAACTTAAGAACTGCAGTGATTCACTTAATGACTGTGGCAAGAAAGGTCATAAAATGGGGCAAAAGCTCTCTTCCCCCCCCAATATTTTATTATTTTTTTATAGTCATAAATGCTTAATATTTTATCAGCAACATATTGTCTGGGTTTCAATATTTAGCTCACTAATTGTTAAACTCCCTTCTCTCTACCTCGTTTTTCTAGCCATTGATAAAAATTATCCCATGTTTTAAAATATTCTGAATCTTCTTTCTCTTTCATTTTCAGTGTCAGTCTGTCCATATCTGCACAATCTAAAATTTTCTTAATTATCTCTTCCTCCGCTGGTAATTCTTCATCTTCCCAATGTTAAGCCAATACAATTCTTGCTGCAGTTAACACGGGAAAAACCTCTCTTAACAACTGTCACACTTAGCAACAGAAATTTTGGGCTCAATTGTGGCCGTAAGTCGAGGACTACCTGTTTTATCACAAGTCAAAGCTCAATGGGATTATACTGAGTCCCATGACTTTCATCTTATGACAGAAGCTTACCCCCAGAAAAGTGGTCATTGCACATTTTATGTGCTGGTGCACCTGCTCAAGGATTAAATATAATTTCACAGAATTTTTGATATATGGGTACTGCTACAAGAAAAATACTAGGATTCACAGTAAATAGGGTGAAAATGCCAGAGGAAAGCGGGGGGAAAACAGTTCAGGGCTGAAAATATAAGGATAAAGCTCAAAAACGTGAAGAAATAAGAAATAAAGAGGGCATCTTTTTTAATTCATTTCAAATTGGAAGACGTGCCATACCCTAGGGATCATCACTATATGTCTTGCCCAGAGTGCCAACATGTCTAGAACTGGCCCTGTTTGGAACAATGCTAGATATTCCCATTTTTGTCTCTATCACACTCGGAGGTGTCAAGTAGAGTGTTTCAAATGGAAAACATGGGACTTGTATTTAAATGGAGCTATTATAATAGGAGGCAAAACACACACACACATACAAGGTCAATATACTGTAATTGTCATAGCAAATTAGAGGTAGTCCTTGCTTAGTGATCCCAAGTGGGATGGCAACTCTGTTGCTAAGCAGCCCGATAGACAGTTGGTTGCTAAGCAAGTCACCATGGCTGTTAAGCAAGACATCATGTGGCCCTGGCTTACGATTTTACTTCCAAGTTCTCCCTTAGCTTTGCTTGTTGCGTGCTGGTTGGGAAGCATGCAAATAGTGATCATGTAACTGCAGAATTTGGCAATAGTTGTAAATGTGTGCAAGTTGCTAATGGCAATCTTGTCATTGCAAGACACTGTGGACAGTAATATGTGCAAGCATTGGTTGCAAAGCTGGGAGGGTGTAACTTCAAATGGTCATTAAACGAGGTAGTCAGTGAGGACTACCTGTAGATCAGACATGTCAAACTCGCGACATCACGTGACATCGCATGATGTATCGAAGCTTTTTCTCCATTGCTGGCAATGGGGTGGGTGCAGTTTCCTGATGACGTGTCTGGCCCGCAGGCCGGCAGTTTGACAGCCCTGCAGTGTAGATAGAAAATGGAAAGCTGAGATGTCAGGTGAAAAGATTGAAAATAGGGTTGTTCGTCTTTCCAAAAATTATTTAGAAACAGTAATGCAGTAATGTGCAGTAATGCAGCAATTATTTGCTATTTTTAAAAAACTTGCTCTTATGTTGTTGTTTTTTCCAGATTGGCAGAAGCTCTTCTTTTTGGAATACTTTCAAAGCACGCCCAATCTTAATAGAAACTTTACTGTTCAAAGACTGGGACGGGAGAGACAGGGACAAGCTATAGGCACTGCCACAATGCATTCCCTCACTCCAGTTTCAAAGGCCTTTAACTACTCTGCTGCTATGATTTAAATATAAACTGAAAATACTACACAAGACAAGGAAAAAATATATCTCACCTTTATCATAAAAAATACCCTATGCTCTGCAGAGAGGCCTGTCCCATGCAAATCATGAAATCTGCATTCCTATGGCCAAAAAATAGCCTGTGGCATTTTCTGTCGCTTCTTTAAATGTTCTGTTTTAATAGAAATAAGCTTGTATAGGCAACTTAACAATTAATATCATAGAGATTTGTCTCTTCCTGATTGGAAGAAGGCCATCACATGTTTATTTCTCTTTGCAGATTTTTTTTAATGTTCAAGGAACACTGACTATTTCAGAGAGTAGATCTGAAAAATAGCCCACCTCCAAATGTTTAACTGAAAAGAGGATGATAATATTTAAATGAGATTATATTAGCCATTATAATTCTTTGATTGTGGGCTGCTTTTGTTTGTTTACTGCATTTGTTTTCCACAATGAGATTTAGTTGTGGAATTTAAAGCATATTCTTAACATTTACAAAATAAATTAAAGCTGAGGCCTGTAATTTAGTGTTCCAAAGTTAATACAGGAAACCTCTGATCTTTTAACTGTCACATGACTATTGATTTTCAGTACTGCAAACCTCTGTGCCACCCTAAGCGTGTAGATCTGCAGATTTGGAAGAGTTTTTTTTCCCCCTTATCAGCTCAGTCCCTGAGTACTTGTGCATTAAGGCTACAAATATCCATGGTTAACGGCGTGTCACATGGTAGCTGAGTGGACGTGCCAATTTTCTAATGAAGTTGGGCTGTTGGCAAACACACCAGTCATCATATATTGAAAGAGGTCCTTCTTTTGTGTACTCCCGCACACTTGAATGCTTCTAAAGATACCAGTTACATAATTGTCTAAGGGCCAAGCAAAGAGTGAAAAATGCATTCAACCAGCACCGGCACAAAAGAGAAGGAAAATGCTGGAATTAAAAGCAAAGTCGTACCAAGTCTGTAAAGCTTAATAGGCCGCATATTTATTTGCTGCTTGGGCTGGATATAGTTGGCATTGTGAACACGGGAGAGAGAAAAACGAGGGAACTTGCATTGTTCAAGGCACCAGCTACTCAAAGTAGGATCTTGCTTAATGCTGATGCTTAGAGTGGTTTCCTTTACTCCCTCTTAAGAGTAGTTTAACTGCTTGGCATTTTTTTCAGGAAAAACTCCATACAATGTAGGATTATTCTAAAAATCGCTTTTGATGCCATTCTTTTAAACAATGACT
>NC_138207.1:67027407-67044907 GCF_964194415.1 Vipera berus
CTATCTTGATCAGCAGATTCTGAACTTGCGTAGTTCATGAGTACGATGTCAGCGTCCCCTTTCTGACTGCCGTTTTTCAGATCAAGAAACCACAATCTTAGTAGGCACTGATGGCCCACAAAGTGATTTCAGCTGGGCAGGAGACATGGAGGGTATTTCCTTTTTATTGCCTGATCACTCACAAACCAGTTTGAAACCCACAATATCTTTACTTCCACAGAAAAGATAGGAAACTCCATGATTCTCTTAGTGCTTCTCCCTAACTGACCTATAAGAGCTTCCAAAAGAAAAAAAAACGTCATCCAGTCAGCACTCTAACCTATTGCGTGGCCTGGAGGATGCAAAAGAAAGACATTGTTTGGACTGCCTGTTTTCAGACGTGTATTGCCTGAATTTGCAGCAACATCTGAACAGTTATTGTACAGGAGAAGCTGCAAGGCTGCTGAGCCATCAGCTTTGTGTTGCATTGTATTTCAGAGTCTCTTAGCTGTCACAATGAAAAAGGACCAACAAGGCAATATTGCAATCAGGCACTTATCCCTGTAGCAGTAACCAGGATTACCTATGGCTTCAGAGGTTGTGATGGAGCAGACAGACAATGCCTCAGAAAGGTTCCTGAAGGGGACGTTTGTGAGCATTTTAACACTACAGTCAACACTGAGTGATGCACTTTCCCACCAGTTTGCTCCCAAATGTTCTTTTTTTAAAAAAAAAAAAAGACACATCCCATCACCACAAAAATCCCAGTTTCTGCTTCTCTGCTTCTCTGAAAACATGATTCCAGCTACTTTGAGTGAATGTTGCATCTATGAACTCTCTTAGTTAACACTTCTTCCACTATCCCCCCCCCAAATATTGAATGTATTTCCAGACCACCCAAAAGTTTCTTGTCAATTCAAAGAGCGCTTTTGTTTGGGAAGAAATGTATTAACAGTACATCTGTAGGAGAAGGAGTGGCAGAATGCAGGGGGAGTTAAAAGAGGCATTAGCCTAGAATTCCTACCTAGCCATAATCGGACACAAAAGTCCAACAAACCCCCAACCCTTGAATTCTGTTGAACCTTATTTAATTGCAAGCAGGTGCTAACCATTAGTTGAGAAGATTCCTGTACATAGGCATGATTGTTTATTTTACTTAGTTGTTTTTTCCTGCCTTTATTATTTTACAAATAACTCAAGGCAGCAAACATATCCAAACACACCTTCGTCCTCCTATTTTTTCCCACCACAACAACAAACCCTATGAAGTGGGTTGGGCTAAGAGACAGTGACTGGCCCAAAGTCACCCAACTGGCTTTCATGGCTAAGGCAAGACTTGAGCCCAAGGTATCCCACTTTCTAGCCTGGTGCTTTAACCACCATACCAGGGGTCTTCAAACTTGGCTCTTTTATGACTTGTGGACTTCAACTCCCAGAATTCCTCAGCCAGGCATGCTGGCTGAGGAATTCTGTGAGTTGAAGTCCACAAGTCATAAAAGGGCCAAGTTTGAAGACCCCTGCACTGGACCAAACTGGCTCAGCAGTTGAGTTGGCTCGCCAATGGCCTTTATCTCCGGCTCTCTTGATTAGCAATAAATCAGTTTAATTTTACCTTCAGGTGTGGACCTGATCTTTTGCACCTGTCAGTCATTTGATTGTCACATGTATCCCAATGTCTGCATCTAAACAGGCCCCTGTAATATGTGAAAACTACCCTAATACTAAGGATGCTGTAGGATATAATCTACCTTTTATATATTGCATGTTGAAAAGAAAGACAATGCCCGTTAGCAAGAAGGCTCCCATTTCAGACTGGTGAAACAAGACAAGCGTGTTAATTTTTATGGAAATTCTATTTGCTTCTCCCACCATTCCTCCCCAGTCTGCCCCAAAAAGGAAAGAATGCCCTTTTCTCTACTTAATTTATTATTTCTGTGATTTATCAAAGCTTTCCATCCTTGACACATAACCAGTCATTTGTGATTTATTCACCAAAGGAGTAAGTAGCTTCACGTTAGAATAGGGAAAAAGGGCAAATGCCTTAATAGCCTCACAAAAATGAGAATATTAAAAGGAGGAAAAATTACCTAAATTGGTGCAATAATATATGAATGGTAATTTAATACGCTGGGAAATTTCAGAAAGGCTCCCACTCTGATTTACTTAACTCTGGCATTCAGGGAGGGGAATCAAATATGTGTAGTTGCCTTAGCAACTGCCATAATATGTTGTATATACACTTGTTGATGGACAGATTAGGGCAATCTGTCCCAATCTCTCGTCTGACTCCATGGTCTATGCTAGGGATGAATCTGGATCCAGGGTCTCTTCAGGAAGTCCCCCCCAATGGAGTGTAAAATGAACTTTCCTTTTCTAAAAATGTTTTTTTTTAAGCTAACTAACTTATGCACCCTTGAATGCAACAGGGAATGTGCGCACTTTCACTAAAGAACACACAAAGAACAGATTAATAATAATAATAATAATAATAATAATAATAATAATAATAATAATAATAATAATAATAATAATAATAATAATAAGAAGAAGAAGAAGAAGAAGAAGAAGAAGAAGAAGAAGAAGAAGAAGAAGAAGAAGAAGAAGAAGAAGAAGAAGAAGAAGAAGAAGAAGAAGAAGAAGAAGAAGAAGAAGAAGTTGGAAGGGACCTTGGAGGTCATCTAGTCCAACCCCCTGCTCAGGCAGGAAACCCTATACCATTTCAGGCAAATGGCTGTCCAGTCTCTTCTTAAAAACCTCCAGTGTTGGAGCATTCACAGCTTCTTGGAGGCAGGTTGTTCCACTGGTTAATTGTTCTAACTGTCAGGAAGTTTCTCCTTAGTTCTAGGTTGCTTCTCTCCTTGATTAGTTTCCATCCGTTGCTTCTTGTCCTACCTTCGGGCACTTTGGAGAATAGCTTGCCTCTCTCTTCTTTGTGGCAGCCCCTAAGATATTGGATCTCTGCCCTTGCCTACTTGGGAAATGATAGATGCTAACCTGTGCTTAACCAACAGCATCAGAAACTGAACAGATGATGGCCTGCTCGGGGAAAGGAAAAAAAAAAGGCTAGAGCCGCTTTTGAGAGGGTACACAGCTTCCACTTTTAACTTCCGTCATTTAACTCATATTTCGAATACATTTTCTAATTTGCTTTGATATATAGGGCAGTCGTTCCTCCCCCCCTCCCCCCCTCCTCCCTCACTTTCCTTTTCTAACTTCAGGCCCCTGTCCTCTTGTTCTGTAGGAATTAATTATGATGTTATCTCATATAACTCATTAGTATCAATTAATTCTTTCCCTTTCATGGTTTTATATAGCTAAATTAGATCATCTCCTAGGACTTTAATCATCAATAGTCAGTTCATTTTTACTTTGCATTTTTTGCCCTTCCTCACCATCCCCTTAAACTCAAAACTTAAAAATAGAGGGGATATTCAAAGCAGCAAGTGGGGTGTCGTGAATCCGTCAAGAGCTGCTTTTTAACTGGATTCTTTATGTACGAACCAACCTCTGGATACTTGTGGATATATAGCCAAGGCTCTTGGTCTGTGGGCTGATATCCCTCAATATTCTAGGCATTTCATTCCTTAATATCTGCTGAGAATGGGTCCAAAAAGTCAAAATGGAGGCCACAAGAGTACCAGAGAGAGCCAGTCTGGTCTAGTGATTAAGGCACCAGACTAGAACCTGGGAGACCATGAGTTCAAATCCTGACTTAGCTATGGAAGATAGCAGCCCAATCCACCTCACAGGATTGTTGTTGTGGAGAAAATAGGAGGAGGAAGGAGTATTGTGTGTGTTTGACGCCTTGAGTTATTTGTAAAAAATAATAAAGGTGAGAGAAACAAACAAATGTATGAATAAATAAATAAATTGTCCTTTTTTAAAAAAACTTGGATTCCCCTCTATGTAAAAACAGAGCAGTGCTTGGATGACACAGTTGCCATCTTCACTATCCTCCATGGAGACTTCTGACTCCTTTCCTTAACTTCAGCAGGGCAGATTGCCTTCATCATTTCACCCGTGACCAACTATTTAATTCAGATCCAAAGCCCTGCAGTCTTTAGATGACATCTCAAGTGCTGGCCTTCAGAGGCTGGTGGGACCAGGATCCAATATTAAATAGCTCCAAGGCCTAAGTTAGGCATTTTGCACCGTAAATCTCCCAACCTTCCCTAAAGGACCCACACTTTTCAGCTCACATGCTCTGCATACTTTTTAGTCCTGAATTAATCTGGCATCATTTTAAAGTCACCCCCACCCCATTTGTAGATTGTGGGGGAAATGGGCAGTTCTAAAGTGTGATTACATAAATAAGTAAAATTTTCAAGAAAAGGTTGAATTTCTGCAAAGTTGCGTAAACCTTTTAAACTCCATTTTTGCAACTCTCAGAGCCCTCTCACAACTTGGAGTTTTCCCCGTTTGAGGGGGAAATGCACTAAAATTGTGGGTTTTAAATAGGCTTGATACAGTTTAAAGCAGGGGTTCCCAACTCCTGGTCCATGGCCCGGCACCTGTCTATGGCCCACTGGGAACCAGGCTGCTAAAGGCGGTGAGTGAGCATGGGAGCGTGTGAAGCTGCATTTGTGTAAGCAGCACAAAACCATCCTTTCTCCCCTAGCACCAACACCACCACTGCCTCCAGTCCACAGAGCCAAAAAGATTGCTGACCACTGGTTTAAAGCACAAAAACACCATTACTCAAATTATATGAAAAAACCCCTAGAAAATCCTTGCCTGCCTGGGCCCGGCCATTACAGATATTGTCCTGAACCTCGCCAAAATGGAATAGGTCCTTCATGACTCAACAATTTGCTTTTCTCTACTGGGAGATGTTTGTAAGTCTGCTGATACTTTCTTCTAGTACCATATTAGCTACATAAGTGATAACTGTTCTAATCTGAATGTTAGCTAAGCAGTAGGAAAATGGAGGGAAATTCTGATGAAAAAACCATATCCCAAGCTTCTATAATGTGGTATTGTTTTGTTTTATTAAGTAAGTTATATAGAAAACCACAAGGTTTTGTTTCAGATTGAACTGGCTGTTTGGAATGCAGCCTACTTTAAAGCAGACTGTCTCAGTTTGAAGTGAGAGTCAAAAATCCAAAACTTCATAGTTCCCACTGGCTGTCATGGAAAAAGCCACAAAGCTCTAGAGAACAGCGAGTAGTGAAGAGAAAGACAGTAGCCACACACATTTTCTCCACTTAGCCATGGATCACATAAAATTAGGCAACGGGGGGGGGGGGCTGTGGTCTACAAATAATAAGTTGCCAGCCTCTGAACCAAGAGGTGAAACCAAGAGCATCTTCTGTAAGGATTATATATGGTACAAAATCTGGTCAGGATATGAGCATTCCTTTTATCAACTTGGAAGCTACCTCAAGTTTTGCCGGGCGCACAAGTAATTGCCCCCCGCCTTCTCTTGGGCTGGATTTGGTTTTTCTAAGGGATGAAATGGGGCCTTTAGGACCTTACCAAAGCATTCCTTTGTTTCCGTGTCTTCTGGTTTGTTGGCTTTGGCAGTTTCCTGACCACACTGACATATTTCAGCATTGCAGTTGCCAAAAATCTATTGCAAGACAGGAAATATATATAAAAAATGTAATGGAAGCCTTAACAGTGCTGGAAAAAAATCATCATCAGCAACTCTCCAATGACTGGGAGAAAGAGACAAGGCTGTTGTCACCCACATCTGTGATGTGACCCCCCCCCATGATATTTACATCTTTGAGCCCACTGTGATGGCCTTCACCTCCCCCCAATGGATTAAGGGCAGCACTTCAGGATGGCCACCCATGCCCTACATAGATTGATTGAGAAATGTGCACAATCTCCTTTGGATCAAGATGTAACGGAATGTTTTTGCTGAAATGCAATGAAGTCTGCAGTCGTACATTTATATCTACCAGTTTCCTTTATTGTGTACAGTGCATCTTTTCAAAATGTGAGAAAAAGAGAATCTGAAAATGTAACATATGCAATCATAAATGGAGGCATTATGTTAAAGCATCATCAAAATAGTTTTGCCACTTGTGCAAGACAACAATCATACGTAGACAGTATAATATAGATACAAGAATATCATTAAACCACACTAAGTTATTGAACCTAGGAGGAATCTCCTTTTATTCTGCAGAAAGATCCTAGCAGTCCATCATCTCAACCTCCCCCTCCCTTCCTGATTTAGTAGCCTTAAGGTACAACACACTTTAAATGCAGGATTTACTTAAGTAGCCGTCTCTCCCCTCTCCGCACAATGGCCCAAGGCAACAGCTTAAGCACTTCTAGCACTTTCCTGTCTCCCATCCATCTGTTCCCAAGTTGGTCCTCTTCTATCTGCTGTTTCCCTTGACTCTTGCAAGCCTCAGTCTTTTCATTGTCAATCCACTGGGGGCCTTCCTCTTGCTCACTGGATCTCCTTATTCTTTTGAATCTCCAAGCATCCCTTTCTCCGTGTTATCTATACTGAAGGAAACCTTAGTTGAGTAGAATACAGTGAATTCCTATCACATTTGCTGTAGCTTCAAGTATGATATATGCAGTGCCAACAGGTATGTCTTTCCTTGTCACAGTGGATAAATAGATTTGACAATTCAGCATAGTAGATAAATAAAAGTAAAATCTTTTTCAAAGTCATCCTCAACTCCTAGTGACCCCTCTATTGATCTTTTTTTTCTTGGAAATAAATGTTTTCCCCTGTTTTTCTTCTGGGAGTTTTTCACTTACTCTGTCAGGTTTATAGCCCTGGTATTTGTTGATAGGCCCCATCCAAGCACTAGCCCAGGGGTGAGGAACCTTGGCTCTTTTATGACTTGTGGACTTCAACTACCAGAATTCCTGAGCCAGCATGGCTCAGCATGGCTGGCTCAGGTATTCTGGGAATTGAAATCCACATGTCATAAAAGAGCCAAGGTTCCCCACCCCTGCACAAGCCAAATCCAGCATGATTATCATTTTCAAATTCAGCCAAGGTCACTTATGTGCTGTGGTCAATCCTAGGGCTGCCAGATTCCTGATGAGCCATGGAACTTGCTGGATAGTCTTGAATTCGTGATCTTTCAAACTATCTTATTCCACAACTGTATAGATCTGCAGAAAATCCTTCTTAGTGGGATATTTTTTTTAAAAAAAATTACATAAGGAAGTAAGCGTGTGGCTTAGCTGAAATTTACAATGAAGTCATCAAGGACAGCATTGCTTATACAAAAGAAACACCATTATATCAAAACAAGGTTTCAAAAGACATCTGAGAGACTAGAGAGAGGCTATCTATAAATTATAGAATGACACAGGATGATGCAAATGAGGAACCTAATTACAAAAAGGAGTATTAGGGGGGCGTTTGCAGCACCAGAGTCTGAAAACCAAAGGTTGTCTTCTGGTGCTATAGCCTCTGAAGAGCAGTGATTAATTCCACTTTTATATTTCCCTGAGGGAGACTTGGTCAGTGATCATATTGATCCCCTATTTGTTTGATCTCCTACTCACTTGGCAGATCAAGCAATTGAAATAGTTAGCAGCGTAACAACAAAGCCTCTCTCTAGCAAAATGAACATAAAGTGGCAATTCAAAATAAATAAATATTTCAGAGAATGGCCACAGGAGACTAATATAAACCACTTTCGGTTATCTAGTGAAAGTAACATAAAAAGGTAAAGCGTCTATTAGTGACATCATGATGGAAAATACCATTGAAATATAAGTGACATTAAATAGTTAAAAAAGATATTTCAGAGAAGTGCATGGAAAGAAAGCATGCCATTGCTTCTTACTATTAAATGAAGCCCTGGAGTTGAAATATTATGTGAATAAAGACAACTTCTCAATGCAGCATCACAAATGTAATAAATGCCATATTCTACTAGAATGTATTGCCACTTCTCTATCCCTCAAAATTCTCGGATCTGGAATGTGGTGGGCTGACCCTGGCGATCTCTGAATCCCATTTGAAGTCTGCCTCATTCATTCAATCATCTTCAACTCAAAATCACTGCATTTAATGTTCCACTTGTGTTCAAGTGAAAAATCCAAACCAGTGCTAGGATATTATTGGCACTGTTGTACTGATGCTGGGTTTCCTCCTGGCACAAAAATCTGTCATAAATATAGTTGGGGTTTTTTTTCCACTAATGGAGCATGGAGCGGTCCTATGAACTCCTTTAAGGTACATTAAAAATCATGATTCTACAAGTAAATTCAGAAGAGTGTTACCTGGCAGGGCAGAGACAGCTGTAACTGGCAACCAACTTTAGAATATATTACTCTTCCTGATGTCAGGGGGTTTGTCTCAGGGTTCTAGTTAACTATTCATTTCCAATTCAGGAAGAAAGAGAGGGAGGGAGGGAGGGAGGGAGGGAGGGAGGGAGGGAGGGAGGAAGGAAGGAAGGAAGGAAGGAAGGAAGGAAGGAAGGAAGGAAGGAAGGAAGGAAGATCTCTCACGCTTTCTGTTGCCATTGCAATAGACCACATCTTTTTTTAAAAATGATAAGATTAAGCATAGGAGTTTTAAGGAATATATTTTATTTTATTTATTTATTTTAATTCCATTTATATCCCGCCCTTCTCCGAAGACTCAGGGCGGCTTACAAGCTTAGCAGTAGCCTTCATTCTATCTATATGCCTGCTTATTAGGGCTTTCACACACACACACCCCAAGCGGCATTATTACAAAGTCAGCTTATTGCCCCCAACAATCTGGGTCCTCATTTTACCTACCTCGGAAGGATGGAAGGCTGAGTCAACCTTGAGCCTGGTGGGATGCGAACCTGCACTAATTGCAGGCAGCTGGTGTTACTTAAGGAGGCATTAGCCCACTGCTCCACCAAGGCTCCTATTTGGTCTTTTTAAAGAGATGCAATTTCTTTAAAAGAGGCTTCACCTACCTTCATAACATATTAGTGGTTTCAGTTCCTTCACTTAACTTTGGTTGAAGTTAAATATTACTATAGATTATACTGTAGGATATACAGTACTTGGAGACTTGGGAAAAAGTCCTGCCTTGGCCTCAAGTCCCTCTAAACATGGCACATAAACGTGCCTTGGAAATCATCTTTATAGGTGATGTCCTTTAAAGAAAATGGGTATCAAAGAAAATGGTGATATTTATTGATTATTTTCTAGAGCTTAGAAGAAATAAATCAGGATGAGAATTGTACAATGCGCATAATCAAAGTGTTAATCCATTCTCAACGGCATCCAGTCAGCCTCACTAAGTCAGTCTCATGCCTTTGTAACACAAACTTCCTTCTTTTTACATGTGTCATGATATTACACATACATGTGGATAGAATTTGTGATGGAATGATGTTGCTGGCCTCATTTTGGCAAAAAAAACCAAGAGATGTTGACACCCATTTCTATTCCACTACTAATCATGAAAACTTGTTCCAAACTCAGTCTTGAAGTTTGTGCTTTTGCTGAATTTTATGTCCCATCCAGGTTGTGAGACATATAACTTGTGCTGATCGTTTATTGATTTTATCTTTATTGGTTAATGACCAAGATAAAGTTATTGTAATTTATACTTTTTCCCTAAAGAAGAACACAGGCTATTGTCATAATTTGCTTGTGTTGATAATAACAGTTTATAGTATATGCTATTGAGACTAGGCGCCTTTGGCATCTAGTCATGCTGGCCACATGACCACGGAGACGTCCTCAGACAAGCACTGGCTCTTCGGCTTTGAAACGGAAATGAGCACCGGCCCTAGAGTTGGAAATGACTAGCACGCATGTGCGGGGGAACCTTTACCTTTACCTATTGAGATTATTCATCAGGAAGCAAAAAAAAAAAAATTATATATCACCAGAAACATAAGATCATTGATCAATAGTAATCAGAATAGGACAGATCTGTAACCCATTGAAAAATAAAGTAGACGTGTTTCTGTGTGTGTGTGTGTTTGTGTGTGTGTGTATGTATGCACTTACCAATTGCATAAAATATAAGACTGTTTTCATTATCTCAAAGTCCAATAAATGTTAACAAAATATTCATAATTGTTAGCTCTTCTGTGCTAACAGAAGAAATAGAATTAGGAGCCAGCTCTTTGATTACAGTAATCAAGAAACTACAAATGAAGATTAAGCTATTTTTGATCTTCTCTGCTTTCAGCAAAGAAAACATTTTGAACAGGTATGAAGTCTTCTAAAACTTAAAGTGTCTTTATATTAAAACTACCAGTACAATATTTTATGGGGGGAGGGGTACAAATAAGTAAAAAGATAAATAACACAATTAATATTGAAACAAAGTTTTTATCTATTTATTCACCTACTCAACCTGATTATTCTGTGCCAGCCTTTAACAAATCATAGTGTCCAGATGGCTGCTACATTTTCCAAATTAGTTTAGAAGACTGGTTAAAGAAATCTTACTGACCCTACACTAAGAGGGTACTGTGAGAAGGGGAAGGGGAGAGGAGGAGGAAGAGGAGATGAAAACATGTCTGTTTTACTGCTTTCCATAAAATCTTATGCAAATATTTGGTTCCTTCTGTATAGGATAAGGGGTAGTATCAATACCTTAAGACTTTACTGCTTTAAAACTACAATCTTCCAAAATAAATGAAATGACCCTTCTCCTCACCAATACCCAACACAGAACATTACCGATCTGAGGACTGAAACAAAGAAGAGAAGAGACAGATCGCCAACTTTTCCTGACCTGAAAAAGTAATCAGGGACAGACCTGATTAGAACTTGGATAACGGGTTACAAGGAAGCGCCAGGGCTGGAGGTTTAGTTAGAACTACCATATCTGGGCTGAAAAAATTCTGGGAAACCATCAAGTGACAGCAAACAGATAAGGGCTTTCTGTTGCTCTTTACTTCCATCTAGTGGTTTTATGATATTTTGCAATCCTTGTGTTAGATTGGAAAAAGTATGAAACATATTTCAGAAGAAGGCAACAGCATTTCTACCTCTGTTCCAAGAAAATGACAAGGACATATCTTTAAAAACAGCAGGAATTAAACCCGGCTTGGAAGAAATTTTATCTTCTTAAAAAGTGTGACAAGTGATGTATTTTTTTATTTTTTTTTATTTTTATTATTTTTATTATTTTAATCCCATTTATATCCCGTCCTTCTCCAAAGACTCAGGGCGGCTTACAATCTAAGTGCAAATCAAATGTGCTTAGCAATTTTAATAAATTAATTAGTTGAATGTCCCAGTACATAAGCATATTTATTAATTAAGTTGTTTGCCGTTCCAATATTTGACCTTAATTGACAAGAATGATTTTAAATTGATTGTTACTCAGTTTTTCATCAAAATGTAAGTGCTTTTATTAAAAACATTTCTAATAAAGATGATAACCAATATTATCCATAGAGATGGAGTATTGGAGATACTTGGATTCTTTTACCTTTTGACTGTTCAACTACATGCGGGTGCTTGGCTACCCAGCATGAAGCTTTGAAAAATCCTGGTTACAAAAGACAGCTAATGGACAATTTATAAATATATAAGTCCTTAATTTACACTGATTTATTTAATAATCAGAGTTACAACTACGAAGTTCAGTACAAAGTACTGAAAAAAGTGACTTATGACCAGTTCTTTCTCTTACATCTGTCACAGCATCTCCATGGTAATGTGGTCAAAATTTGGGCATCTGCCAACCAGAATGTATTTATGATGGTTGCAACATCCCGGTGTCATGTGATTGTCATTTGCAACCTTCCCATCAGGCTTCTAACAAGCAATATCAATGGGGTAAGCTGGATTCACTTAACAACAACATAGTTCAATTAACAACTTCAGTAATTCACTTAACAACCAAAATGGCAAAAAAAGTCATAAAATTGGGTGCAACTCATGTAATAACCAACTTGCTTAGCAATGGAAATTTTGGTCTTAATTGTGATCATTAAGGCAAGGATTACCAGTTTTTAATCTCCCCATGAAAATATGATTTATATTAACCATTATAGGTTGATCACTGTAGTCTTTCTTGATAATCTCTGAAAGAAGAATGCATGTAGGGCTCTTACTAAAAGTAAATAAAAATGGACACTGTTTTTATGGTGTGCAAGAATAACAATTGTTAAGTCCAGAAGAAATCGGATAGAAGGAATGAAATATTAGCAACTGAAGTTTTCTTATTGTCTTAACTTTGACTTTAATATAGAAGATTTGCAGCCATTTATTTTTTTCATGTTTTAGGCCATTGAGAATGACTCAGAAAACTTCAGCACAGGATAAAAAGCTTCTTTTTTAAAAAAATTCCAAATGACAGCCTTTGCCCTTGGTTTGGCAGCTCCTGTAACCTGGATTGAACATTACATAACATTAAATATTAATTCTTGTTACATAAAATTATTACAGTAGTTTCACCTTTTCATTTTATTTGCACACAGAATATTATTTTATTCTAAGTTCCTAGAATTTTCTTGGACAGCTGGTTTTATGTCTTGTTCCTGTCAATATATTGATTAGTTAAATATTAAAAATATTTTAAAAATGAAAGTATATAATTCAAATATATGCACTATTTTTGTAACAGGACAGTCACTTAATGCAGACTATGGAAAATTATTTTGCTCTTGCTCTACTTCATGTGTAGTAGTATGGATAGAAAATTCTGACCATGGAAGATAGAATAATAGAGTTGGAAGGGACCTTTCGGGTCTTCTAGTCTATCCCCCTGTTCGAGCAGGAGATACCTATATCATTTCAGACAAATGGTTGTCCAATCTCTTTTTGAAAGCCTTCAATGATGGAGCACCCTCAATGTCTGAAGGCAAGCTATTCCATTAGTTAATTGCTCTCACCATTAGGAAAGGCCTCGTTAGTTCTAGGTTGCTTCTCTCTTTGATTAGTTTCCAAACAATGTTTCTTGTTTTGCCTTTTGTTGGCTTGGAAAATAGTTTGACCCCTTTATTTTTGTAGGAGCCCCTCAATATTGGAACAGTGCTTCATGTCTCCCCTGGTCCTTATTTTCATTAGACTAGATATATCCAGTTCCTGTAATTGTTCTCAACATTTTTTTTTTTTGCATTGTGGTGACCAAAACTGGATGCAGTATTCCAAGTGTCGTCTTACTAAGGCTTTGTAAAGCGGTACTACAGTTTCATGTGATCTTGATTCTATCCCTCTATTAATGCAGCCTAGGATTGCATTGGGGGGGATGCGGTGGCTCAGTGGGTTAGGACGCTGAGCTTGTTGATCAGAAGGTTGGCAGGTTGGCAGGTCGAATCCCAAGTGCCGCGTAACAGAGTGAGCGCCTGTTACTCGTCCCAGCTTCTGCCAACCTAGCAGTTCGAAAGCACGTAAAAATGCAAGTAGAAAAATAGGGACCACTACGGTGGGAAGGTAACAGCGTACCGTGTGCCTTTGGCATCTAGTCATGCCGGCCACATGACCACGGAGACGTCCTCGGACAAGCTCTGGCTCTTCGGCTTTGAAACGGAGATGAGCACCGGCCCCTAGAGTTGGAAACAACTAGCACGCAAGTGCGAGGAAACCTTTACCTTTTACCTTTTTAGGATTGCATTGACTGTTTTGGCTGCTGTTGCACATTGTTGGTTCATATTTAAGTGATTGTCCACTAGGACACCAAGATCCTCTTGCGGTTCAATAGATACAGAATTACAATTCATTTAAATTTGTTATTCTAGATCACCATAACTGGATGATATGAGCCAAACTTTTAGTTTGTTTTGAAATTTTGTTCTTGATTTTGAGTATAAGCATAAAGTTGCGGTCCATAAAACTATTTATTAAAAGATAGTTTAATTCAGCATTCGTCAAACCCGGCAACTTTAAGATATATAGACTACAAATGCCAGAATTCCCCAGCCAGCATATTGTGAAAGAATTCTGGTTGTTGAAGTCTTCACTACATATTGCCAAGTTTGAAAAACATTGGTTTAACTTCTAAGTACTAAGCTATCATTTTGGAATTAGCCTATATACTGTATAACTGGAAATATACCACCATGTATACCATATTGTTTACAATAAAGCTATCTTAAAGCAGTGGTCCCTGACCTTTCTGGCACCAGGGACTGGTTTTATGGAAGACAATTTTTCCACTGACCAGGAGGGGGGGGGAATGGTTTCACATGCAACCCATGCATGCCAGATAAAGCTTTGCTCACTTGTGTGGCCTGGTTCCCAACAGGCTGTGGACCATGGCCCAGAGGTTGGGAACTCCTTCCTTAAAGCACAACATTTTAGTACAAGTAGTGTAGGTAGGAAGTGAGACATGCCAAAGTCAGATTTTTACATAGGACAGGTATGCAAAATATTCTGGGATCAAAATGTCTAAAGGTCAAAAGGTTCCATTTCGATCTCCCTAGATAGCAAAGTTCTGCTACCAGATCTCACTGGACATGGCTCAGTTGTGTCACATAATCACTCTGTTTCAAGATAGGATCACTTTTACAACGGTCAGAAGGGTTAGAAAAAACATTTCTGGGGTATTACATCTTGAGCTCAAAACATGGTACATACTTCTGTTGGAGAAACTTGTATGCCTTTGGGGGTTTGTCAATAAAATGTGTTCTTGAGTCTCTATTATCTGAGAATACATATTCCACAAGTTGCAGCAGTCTCTAATTTTATCCCCTATAATTCCAGCCATTGAACCTTCAGGTAAGCACAGTAAAAAGAAAAGACAAATGGATACATTGCAAAAACAACATGTAAAATATCCATAATAATAAAAGAAGTGACACAAACTATGAACTACAACAACAGAGGTGAGTGTTGTATAGTATGGAATTCTTGATCCTGCTCCTACAAGAGGCAACAATACTATTAAGCAGAGTGGAGCAGTCATCTAAGTCAATTGTTGAGTATTTTTATTAGCACTGAAAGAGAGAAATTGGGAAATCATTCATTGATTGTTATTGAATTTTTACTTCCTTGGAGACAACACGATTATAGAATTAGATGTCAAAATAACACATTTGAGCTGGGTTATTATACATCACAAGAAGTGCTGTTCTTCTGTCCTAGTTTACCTCCAAAATCCAAAGGAAGGTCAATCTGAAGTAACTGCCATACTGAAATGGCAAAGTCATAACTGGTTGTTCAGGATTGCACAAGGGTAGTTGTTAGATGGGTTATTGTTGGGTATTGGTATATAATTGCCTGGAACTTACACTGTGTGTAATTAATGTAATTAAAACTAAATGCCAGAATGGACCGGTCTCTCTCTTAGCTCAATCCACCTCACAGGAAAATAAGAGGTGGGAGCATTAGTTACATGAGATGGAATAAATATGAAACAGAAATCAGTCAATCAATCAAAAAACAAACCAGTGTTTATGAACTGGCCCTAACCTTGTAGTCAAAACATGGCTCACTTAAAGCCACCAAATCCCTTTGAAGATCATTTTATTTGCATGCATATAAGCAATTACACAACATATACTGGACTCCCAGCAAAGCTTTGATACTTTGCTGAATGGCCAGGAACACAGCAGAACAAGGACTTATATACATTTGACCCATTACATTGCAGGGCAAAAAAGAAGAAGCAAAAAACAAAGGCAAAACAAAGAAAAAAGCAGTCCCAGTGAAACTTACATCATGTTGTTGGAATATTTTAGATAAATCCTTCTTATTAGGTCAGCATGCTAGCCATCATTGAGGAATGATGAATAGAAACAAATTGATTTATTAGGCCACTGACCGAGTCTTCTTCCTGTAGCCATTCAGGGTCAATTTAGCTTGCTCTGAATGTTTAAGTACAATTCTACTTTTAATAGGCCCAACACTACAAAATTCAGATTTTTTTAAAAAACTAATTATGCAATTCAAATTCAAGAACAAATATCCCTTCATAAGCCACACTGCCCAAGATTTATTGGGATGATCATTGGGAAAAATAAGAAGTCGTTTAATAAATGTTGCACCTTTGGTCTTCTCCTTTTTTTCTGATTGTCACCATTCATAAATGGCATTGTGGAACAACTGATTATAACAAACAATTCCATCCAGAATGTATCTTGCTGTATATTACTCATTTTACGAAATAACAAATTGGCTCCATCTCACAAGAATAATGACTATCTTTGTAAGATTTAGTAAGCCTTAATTCATGCTGGTCTTTAAAATTTCTCATATTAGTTAATTCTACATTTGATTTATTGCCTGGTAGTTTACCATGTTTAATGCTTTGCTCTTATTAATTAAGCTGCAACTCTTTTTGATCACCATATTATTAACCCTTGGAGGATATGATTATTTGTTGATATGTCATTGATATTTTAGAAACAGCCTTGTTTCAGTATAAATTGATAGCTCTTCCTTCCTTCCTTCCTTCCTTCCTTCCTTCCTTCCTTCCTTCTCACAATATTCAATTGTCTTCATTTCATAGAGTTTTCATAAAAATCTGCATTACGCTGCTTGAAATTTTTCACATCCTGAAATTATTATTTTTTTATTTGAAATACCATCTCGTTTCCATGAGTTCATAAAAGCTAACAAGTCACTTGAATGAGGCAAGGTTTTTGATATTCTAAATGTCATGGCACAATAATATATATTGATTGCTAGCTGTGAACTAGGAAGGAATGTGAGTCTCAAACACTGTGTCATCCTACGTTAAGACCAAGCATACCCTAAAGAGACAGAGGCTGCACCTCTTTGGAATCATGTTCACAGTTATGACAACAAGCAGATGCTCAAGAATAGTTTCATTTGTAACTAACAGTAATCCTCACTCTGGCTTCTTCAAGTACAAATTACCTAGAAAACGTCCAGCTAATGGTTGCTGTTGTTGGCTTTCTCCAGGAAAAAAAAAGGTTGATGTCTAAATTATTTACTGGATACTTTTTCACTGCAGTTGAATTTATGGGGCAGGGGTGGGGGAGGGAGGCAATTTGAACACCTCAGTCTATAACCCAATGCTTATAAAAAAACACAAAGCTACCTACATAAGCAGTATATTTGACTGTAAAGTTATATTCATTTTTGAAGAGTCAATCAATTTTTCCCATGGAGTCTGCTCTAGTATTTTGTTTTCTTTGTGACAAACTAATGCATAATTATATGAATACATGACTGCAAGATAATAAAACCAAGTCCTACCTCCCCACAGCCCTCCCCCCCAATACTTTTTAATCCACGTGGAATTCTTTGGGAAAAACTCTGTTTTTCTAGCCATTTTTGCATCTCAAGTATGTCATGGCACAATAACTTATATTGCTAGCTGTGAACTAGGAATGTGAGTCAGGTGCCATGCAGAAAGATGAATGCAAGAAGTTATCTTCTACCTCTATTTACCATGCTTCAAATTAAGTTATGGATATACCCATATAAGATGCTTCCATTGTGCAGAGGTTTTTCTAAATGTCTGCCAACTCATTTGCAAAGTGACACAACTTAAAATTCACACTACCAGTTTTGTTACTCTATTATACATCTCGAAGGAGAAACTTATTGAAACTGAATTCTGAATGAAGACATGACTTCAGTTTCAATAAGTTTCTCTTTCGAGATGTATAATAGAGTAACAAAACTGGTAGTGTGAATTTTAAGTTGCTCAACTTAATTGCTTAATTGC
>NC_138207.1:67047407-67074907 GCF_964194415.1 Vipera berus
TCTTTGTGTTACTGATAGGCAGTGCATAGTAGATGTTCTGTCATTTGAGACTTTATATATATAAAATCTTAAATATATATTATTTAATTTCTGTATTTTCTCTGCCATGGTTATAAATTATATCCCTTAGCCATGATGTCAACTTGTTCAACTCTGGAGGTACCACCAAACACAATTATCTCAATACTTATGGGCCATACAGTGCATCATCATTGCACTGATTATGTCTTTAAATGAGTAGAATGCCTTTGATGAAATTGGACTGAATCCAGCCTTTACCATGGAAAAGCAGAAGCATTGAAACCAACAATTAGTCATGGCTACCTGAAGTTCCATTGGTTTTATATTCTTAATCTAAGGCAAGGGTGAGCAATTAATTCTGCCAAGGGGACACACGTGAAACAGGGACTACCGTTAAGGGCCAAACCAATAGAGATCCTGCTTTTACTGTCACCCATTCCCTGACCTCCATAGGCTGAACAGGGACCATCAAAGGGCCAGATGTGGCCCGTGGGCCATAGAATTCCCAGGTCTGCTCTAAGATCAGCCAAATCTAAATTCAACGCATTGTCCTCTAACAGCGTCTTTACAAACGTTTTTGCACCTTGAAATACTGATACTATAGGCAAATGTTGTTCTCTAGTGTATATTTTCCTGGCTAAAAAGAGAACTGGAGATTATGAGATTTGTATATAGGTGGTTATCCTGCCAGTTTGGCAATTTAGGGGACTCCAGAAGTGGCCTCCTATACAGTGCCATTCTGGGGAAGGAAGAAAACAGGGAAATAGAATTAATAAAGTGTAGTTAATATACTTAAAAGAACTCTAATCTCCCTTATTTCCCATTTAGTTCAGTAAGTGAAGACTTTTCCAGACTTAATTAAAACTATACCTGAATACATGACTCAGATGTGGATGATGCCTTTGGATATAAAATTGAACACATGAGTTTTGGTGAACAGACTCCCATTTTCAAGTTGCCTGCAGCACAGTTATTTGCAGCAGAAACGGCTTCTGTAGATGACACCCATGTGTGTGAAAGCAGCCTGCTGCAAATGTTTACACCAACTCTGGGTAAAGGATCTGTTTAGCAAGGTCACCAAAATGACCTTGAGAGAGAAGTGTGCTCACAGGTGCTTAGATATGCAGCACATTCTGACCATAACTAGTATCTCATCTTGAAAACAGACATTAAATAAATCCATGCATTGTGACAAAAACTGTGCAGTGACTTTATGATGGAAGTGTCAGTACATAATTTGCCTGATGATGTCATAATATATGTGATATTCCTCGACTGCTTGCCTCACAACATGGGCACCCATGAATGAAATATAAGCAAACACAAAAGATGCATTCTGGTAAATAAACAAATTATATTCTGAAGTAGGCTGATGTACAAAATGGTGAACAATGCTATACTATTGTATTAATTAAAAATACAGTAAACAAATAGATGTTATGCCCAACAAGGATGGGAACTATGACTAATCATAAAATTGTGTCTGGAAAACAAGGAAAAATGTAATTCATTGGCCCAGAACATTCTATGATAAATCATTTGGAAGACCATTCAGCCAATCAACCAGCCTCTATCTATCTATCTATCTATCTATCTATCTATCTATCTATCTATCTATCTATCTATCTATCTATCTATCTAGTCTACACTATTAATGCAGATAGTGATTATTATTAGGAATATTCAGAGAATAACAAATATAAATTAATTTTAATATGGCATAGTATCCATGAAGAGTGACTTATTGTCCAGGGTTATCAAATTTGGACTTTAAAATTCCTGACCAGTAGATGGCAACATTTAGATAACTCTTTGCTGCTAGCTGATGGACAACTGAATTACTACAACCCTGTTTTTATAATCCTATTATTGACATTGTACCCACCACAGGTATAGATAAGTAAAAGGAGGGACAGCTTTAAAAGTGTTGCAGAGACTCCAAAATGGGGTTAATTAACCATTTGGGAGTTCAATTTAACCCACAACAGACCCAGTCACATACTACAGGGAGTGCAGAATTATTAGGCAAGTTGTATTTTTGAGGATTAATTTTATTATTGAACAACAACCATGTTCTCAATGAACCCAAAAAACTCATTAATATCAAAGCTGAATATTTTTGGAAGTAGTTTTTAGTTTGTTTTTAGTTATAGCTATTTTAGGGGGATATCTGTGTGTGCAGGTGACTATTACTGTGCATAATTATTAGGCAACTTAACAAAAAACAAATATATACCCATTTCAATTATTTATTTTTACCAGTGAAACCAATATAACATCTCAACATTCACAAATATACATTTCTGACATTCAAAAACATAACAAAAACAAATCAGTGACCAATATAGCCACCTTTCTTTGCAAGGACACTCAAAAGCCTGCCATCCATGGATTCTGTCAGTGTTTTGATCTGTTCACCATCAACATTGCGTGCAGCAGCAACCACAGCCTCCCAGACACTGTTCAGAGAGGTGTACTGTTTTCCCTCCTTGTAAATCTCACATTTGATGATGGACCACAGGTTCTCAATGGGGTTCAGATCAGGTGAACAAGGAGGCCATGTCATTAGATTTCCTTCTTTTATACCCTTTCTTGCCAGCCACGCTGTGGAGTACTTGGACGCGTGTGATGGAGCATTGTCCTGCATGAAAATCATGTTTTTCTTGAAGGATGCAGACTTCTTCCTGGACCACTGCTTGAAGAAGGTGTCTTCCAGAAACTGGCAGTAGGACTGGGAGTTGAGCTTGACTCCATCCTCAACCCGAAAAGGCCCCACAAGCTCATCTTTGATGATACCAGCCCAAACCAGTACTCCACCTCCACCTTGCTGGCGTCTGAGTCGGACTGGAGCTCTCTGCCCTTTACCAATCCAGCCATGGGCCCATCCATCTGGCCCATCAAGACTCACTCTCATTTCATCAGTCCATAAAACCTTAGAAAAATCAGTCTTGAGATATTTCTTGGCCCAGTCTTGACGTTTCAGCTTGTGTGTCTTGTTCAGTGGTGGTCGTCTTTCAGCCTTTCTTACCTTGGCCATGTCTCTGAGTATTGCACACCTTGTGCTTTTGGGCACTCCAGTGATGTTGCAGCTCTGAAATATGGCCAAACTGGTGGCAAGTGGCATCTTGGCAGCTGCACGCTTGACTTTTCTCAGTTCATGGGCAGTTATTTTGCGCCTTGGTTTCTCCACACGCTTCTTGCGACCCTGTTGACTATTTTGAATGAAACGCTTGATTGTTCGATGATCACGCTTCAGAAGCTTTGCAATTTTAAGAGTGCTGCATCCCTCTGCAAGATATCTCACTATTTTTGACTTTTCTGAGCCTGTCAAGTCCTTCTTTTGACCCATTTTGCCAAAGGAAAGGAAGTTGCCTAATAATTATGCACACCTGATACAGGGTGTTGATGTCATTAGACCACACCCCTTCTCATTACAGAGATGCACATCACCTAATATGCTTAATTGGTAGTAGGCTTTCGAGCCTATACAGCTTGGAGTAAGACAACATGCATAAAGAGGATGATGTGGTCAAAATACTCATTTGCCTAATAATTCTGCACTCCCTGTAGAGTAAATTAACCCTAAATAGTTGTGTTGTGGGTATTATTAAACCTAGACAATTAACCTATTTGGGCAAAAGAGAAAGAGAGAGAAAATAGCATCTGAAGAATCAAGTGCCTCTTAATGAGATGTTCTTCCAGTGCTTGAATGCACATCCCAAATTATTCAGCTGACATGGCCAAGCCATACCCACTTCTGCCTGTCTTGCTGGAGGAGGGGCTCATGTGTGTAGTGGTGTATTGAAGCACTGCCAGGAGAATCCTGTTGCAAGGGCTCATGGATACCATGCCCTTTTTGAAGAAAATGAAGACAACTTCCTAAAAAAGAAAACACCTCGAAGTTTCATTATTATTCCCCTTTTTAGCATGCTTGTGTGTTTCCAGAACTACTGATAACGGGATGTGATCAAGTTACCATTTTGCTCTGCTGTGTAGGTGTGTAACATCTTATTTGCTTGCTTTTAGATTTTCATCCTGCCTTTCATTCTGAAGCTTAATATAACATGTACAGCATTCCCACCTCCTATTTCTGTGCACTGCAACAGCAACCCTGTGAGATACATTGAGTTGAGAGAGAGACAGAGAGAGAGAGAAGAGAGAGAGAGACTAGCCCTAGATCTGTGAACCTGAGTCTTTGCAGTCATAGTCCAACTCCTTAGCCATTGTTCACACTGTTACTCATGAAAGCTAGATTTACTTATTAATCTATTATTAGATTTATATCCCAGCTTTGCTTTGAACAACTCAAGGTACATTCTGCTCCTGTCTTCTGTTTTCCTCACGATAACCATATATATATATATATGTGTGTGTGTGTGTCAAATGCTTGTTAACTATTTAGATTACCTTGCTAGGCCCCAAACATGGGACAAATCTTTATTTCCTGTTTCAGCCTATCTTGAAGGCCATCGAACAGGCAGTAGTCACACCGGTGACAGCTCATATATTTGTGTAAATTAGCAATGCATTTCAGTCTCCCTTAATTCTTTGTTAGTAATTTTGAACCTTTACCTTTACCTTTACCTAAGGTAATCTAAATAGTTAAAGGTAAAGGTAAAGGTTCCCCCGCACATGCGTGCTAGTCGTTTCCGACTCTAGGGGCCGGTGCTCATCTCCGTTTCAAAGCCAAAGAGCCAGCGCTTGTCCGAGGACATCTCCGTGGTCATGTGGCCGGCATGACTAGACACCAAAGGCGCACGGAACGCTGTTACCTTCCCACCGGAGTGGTCCCTATTTTTCTACTTGCATTTTTACGTGCTTTCGAACTGGTAGGTGGGCAGAAGCTGGGACGAGTAGCAGGCGCTCACTCTGCTACGCGGCACTCGGGATTTGACCCACCAAACTGCCGACCTTCTGATCGACAAGCTCAGCGTCCTAACCCACTGAGCCACCGTGTCCCTCTCTCTATATATATATATAATGTGTGTGTGTATGTATATGTATATGTATATGTATATATATATATATATACTGTATATATACTGTATATATACTGTATATGAATATGTGAATGTATGTGTGTGTATATATATATATATATATATATGCAAATGACTCATATTTTGTTCAGTCATTTCAACATATCATGACATTTATGACATCTCTCACCACAGATGCTCATTTAATAAACATACTTATCCTTTCTTGTGCTAATGCTCAAATATATCATGATACTATTAAAAAACAAAACTTTGTGATTGGTACCTTCCAAAACATTACGAGAAACAGGGAGAACAAAATGCAGGAATGTACAAGAACCAACATACCTGCTGTATAGCCAATTCCTTACACTGAAAACACCTCAATCCACAGAGTTGAAATTTCTCCAAATTTTAGAACACACATTCCCCAAAACAGACCCATACTCTCCTATTTCTGAAAGTGGGAGTAACTTAAATAGTTACTTCTTTTTCTTTGTCAGTCAAAATGGGTTGCTATGTGCAGGAAAGCTAAAATATTAAATGTGGAGTACGGCAACTCTCCAGCCACTCCCGCATGACATTGTGATTGGGCAATAGATAGTTCTATGACTGCAAGAATTAATCTGATTTGAGGGCATATCTGCCAGTCACTGCATGCAATATTTCACCTCCTATTTCTGGGTCAGAAGAGACATATTTAATCCAGCATTGTAGTTCATATAAGGCAGAAATGTCCTTTAGTTTCTACAGAAAGTGAAATTCAGAGGGATCCTATCTCTTATTCTGGAGAACAGAAATTGTGAGTAAAGGCATTGATAGTTTTATCCTCCAGCATTTTAATTGTTCGAGGGAATTCTACCAGATCCTGAGTAGTATAAGTGCTTAAGCAAACTGCACAGTTTATCCAGCATTTCTCTAGTCTGACTTAACAGTGGCTCTCAAAGGCACAGACATCGTTTCCATCCTCTTTTACCTAATATTCTTTCATAGAAGTTACTGGTGATTCAACCAGAGAAGCTAGTGAACTATCACTTCTATCCAAATTCCAAAGAAGTACCCTCTTCATTCCTTCAAGTAGGATTTCTCAAATTTGTATTTACAAAATGCCTTCCTGCCCATTCTCCCAATGGCTTCTGCTGAACATTCATGACTTGGGAATATTTTTTTTCTTTTTTCTTCGATGTATATATGCACAAGCCTTTATGTGTTTTAAAACATTATTAAAGTCATTTTAATATTAGTTGCTATTTTAATTCAATTTATTGTAAATCACATGGGGCCTTCAGAATGCAGTCATAAATATTATAATTATTGCCAGGATATTGCAGATCTTATTGAAAATGGATTTATATACCTTAGGCAACATATTAGTGAATATCCTCCCCCATTTATTTTAACTGTATTTTAGTCTTTATTTGAAATTCACCCTTGTGATCTTAGTGATATATTGGACAAGATCATTTTGTTATATATATTGGACAAGGTCATTTTGTTATATATACTGCTCAAAAAAATAAAGGGAACACTTAAACAACACAATGTACTGTATTTAATAGTAGGATGTCTTATTTCCTTATCCCTTTATTTATATATATAAAATGCTTGTTAACTATTTAGATTACCTTGCTAGGCCCCAAACATGGGACAAATCTTTATTTCCTGTTTCGGCCTAACCGAAGGCCATCCACAGGCAGTAGTCACAATAGTGACAGCTCATATTTGTGTAAATTTTTAGATTGCTAACAAAGAATTAAAGGGAGACTGATATGCATTTCAAACTTATTTGTTTTCAAATAAGTTTGAAATGCATATCAGTCTCCCCTTAATTCTTTGTTAGCAATCTAAAAATTTACAATATATATATATATATATATATATATATATATATATATATATATATATATATATATATATAGAGAGAGAGAGAGAGAGAGAGAGAGAGAGAGAGAGAGAGAGAGAGAGATTGTGAGAGTGAGAGTGAGAGTGAGAGAGAGAGAGAGTTGTCAGGAGGAAATATATATAAGATATTTTTTCCTTGAGTCCCGATAGAGAAACATCTGCTGCTGCCTAGGATTGAACTCTCAACCTTCTCTCACACAGGCAAGCGTTTGCACCTCTATTCCACCACACCATATTCTTTGTTTATATCAGCATAAATCTTAATTTTCTAAAAAAGATTTTTAAAAACCGTGAAAAGGGGGACATAACTTCATTAGCCTCTTTGTAGGGTTGGCCTATTTTTGTAAACTGTAATCCATACTGCCCCCCTCCCCCCCCAAAAAAAAACATTTATGCCTTTTAGGGCTTCCTATGAATTACATATAAAATTGTAAGGTGTTTGTTTTTTTGCTCAGGATAACTGGAAGCAACTTAGAATTTTATCAAGAGCTGGTTGATATATTTCTCTTACCAGCACATGCTTGCCTAGATATGCAGGTTGGAAGCCACCACCTGCACAATCACAATATCAGATCCTATGAAGTTTCCTCTGCATAGGTTGTTCTATCAAGATTATCAATCATTTGATTTGTCTGACCTTCCTTTTTCATAGGGCAAGGAATGGACACATTCATATTTGCAAATGAATGAAAGCAACATCAAACCACATAAAATCATCATTGTGCAAAATAGTTATCACAAGGAAAGAATAGCAGCTTTGATGTCAACTGAATCACAATTTTCACTGGAAGGATTCAGAGAGAGCATAGCAGTAATACATTCAGTGATACATATTGATGTGTAAGCAAGTCCTTTAGTTACACCTGGTAATATCTTCTTTAAAACATGAACGTGAATTTAACAATCCCAGTTGTTGCTCGCTTCTATGTTCTGATATTTTAGTAATTAAACCTGAAAAATTAGCAGAAATGAAATTCACAGACAAGAAATACTTTAATTAAATATTGTGTAAAATGAACATTTTTATACAGTTAAATATCTGAAAAATGTACAGATAAAACAATCTTATTGTAGGGTCTTTAACAGTAAAATCTATCACTTAGTGAAGTTTCCCATTTGGAGATGAGGAAATATGAGTGAATTGACTAACTGATCTAAAACACAAAACAGATTGTATTTATGAAGAAACATTCTGATCATGTATGCATGACCTTTCTTTTTAAGATCAAAATCATACTTATACAAAATTGAACTGAGGCAATTCAGTTTCGGTTTGACTTTTCAGCTTTTCCACTTAGCTAAGCCTTATTGACTCTCACAGGAAAAATGGGCATGTTTTGTAATTTGTGATATATTTATATCAGTTTTAAAACCTCTTATAAACATTTCCTGAAAAATGTGCACTTTTGTATTAAAAATGGTCCCTCCTTTTTGCTGAGAAATTTAATTCTGCTGCAGAGTGCAAAAGTGATTTTGCAGTGCTGCATTTGAAAGCATTTAGTGCAAGAAAGAAAGTGGGGGGGAAACAATTATGTCAGGATTGGCACTAACAGGCACAATATATTAGAGAAATCGTTCCAGTTTATAAATTACAGTCCTTACTGTAAGTGTCTCTACAAAACAAAATTCTGAAAATAAAAAAAGGTTATAAAATTAGGTGTGGTCCCAAATGCATACAAAGTCTTTCTCTTTGTTAATCAGCGCTAAGTTACAGATTATGCAGAGTGCAGCAGAAAACAGGTACAAAAAGAAGTCACATAGCCGTTGACCAAGAGTACAGTTTACCAAGCTCACCTAGGATATTACAACTAGTCATTTTTAGGGGGCTGGGGCAAGCCTCATCAAAGTGAACAGAGGGCAGGTAACTATAATCACATGGAAAAAACTGCACCCCATATTTGTGCTTTTATTCACCGTAATTCACCCAAATGGAGTAGTGATGCACTTGCTCGAAGCCCATGGTTAACAGCACAAAAGTTGTTCAAAGACGTCTAATTTTAAGGCATCCAAGGAAGTTAATGTGGCCAACACTGTAATTAAAACATCAGAAGTGAATTTCATTTATTTATTTTTTTTAATTTATGCTTCTGATTTCCCCCCCCCCGCCAGTAAACAGAGTTCAGCTATGTGACAAAGTCATAGGTGGCAACTTTTTAAAAAAAAATCTGAACTCAGAGAAAATGGAGAAATAAAGAAATGAAAATGAAAATCCAAACACAAAATAGGAGAACCATCCATTTCCTGTGGCCGCACTGCATGCACATTTTCTACTAGTATTCATTACAGCCATGTGGCACAATTTTGTTTTAACTATACAACAAACAACTTTATTTCAAAATTATTTGTTCAGATAACTTAAAAATAATATAAAAATAAACAATGTTTTTTCCTCAAAATAACAGAAAGATGGAAAGTCAAAACAAATAACAACTTTGTGAAATACAAATGAAATGCATGAACACATTTTTTTTAAACAAAAACATATGAAGGCAGCGGTTCTTGGCTTAATGCTTTTCACAGCATCACAATACCAGTCAAATGACAAAAAACATACATACAAGGAAAAATGGTGAAAATATACAAAATTTCAAAGATAAATACAATATTTATAATTAATATGTTACAAAATAAATTCCCTTGGTGACTGCAAGTGTTTATATGAAAGAAGTTGTAATGTAGGGCTATTTTATTCCTTATCTTTAAAAGGAATAAAAATTTGATCTTCTAAATATTTAAGTGGATCTGAAAAAAATTCAAGACAAGTGTATAAATATTTAGCTACAACTTTGGCAAAATCACAAAAGTCTACAATTTTATAACCACATACAAAACACATTAGGGAAGTAGGATCTAGAAGTCAAAAGGACAATTTTCTGGTACAAGAAACATAGACTTCACAGTAGCCTAAGAATGCAATAGTATACAGTGCTAGCAAAAGTTGAAAAAATGTTGCAGATCACACTTGCTTAACAGGAAGCTCTAGCAGTGGAAGTATATTTTTTTAAACCAACAGACAGTAGCATTTCCCTCTGTCAGTGTGCTTGTTGAAGGCAAGAGAATTCAATATCAAAGTTACAATTTCTAACTACAATAAGTTACAAAGTTCCATTTCATTAAGATGAAGTTAAGCAATGATCAACCCTCCCATCCTCCCAAAATTATCTGAAATCATATATTCATCCTTTTCCCCTCCCAACCCCAGATTTGATGGCTCATACCTCCTCCTTGGCCCCCTTTTTTCACCACAAAAAAAAATATTTCACATTATAGAGATACACAACCATTGTGAATCTAGTTATGAGTACAGAAAAATGTTTTGGAGGCGTTTTTCATCAGTGTTTCATGATAATCAAAATGGTGCATCCACAAAGTTTTTCCCGACACATAGCAAGTACTAGACATAGCCAAGACGTAATCAGAAACTTTATACAAAATAAGTGTCGCTTTTTCCTTTTTCTTCAGGACCAAGAAATGTGAAAATATGAGAGAAGTTTCAGTCAATAAAATGGAATTGTTCATGAAGTTGATTGTTTGCATGTTGATTCTTAGTATTTTAAATAAACTTTTTTAAACAAAGTTTTTTTGTTTTTTTGTAGCATTTCAATGTTTTGCTGATTGTATTTTGAAGATACTGGTTCCATCAGCATATCTTATATACTAAACTTGTCCCCTAGAAAGCTCATCTTCTGAACTTGCTGCTACAGTAGCTAAACAAAAAATGAATTTACATTGGCGGAACTACAAGCCCAGACATAGCTGAAAAAAAAAGAGAAAAAGTACTATTAATTTACTTGCATCATGTATTTAAACTTGCAAAGAAAAAAAAAATAAACAAGCAAAGCTGACCACACCTAATTCTTCATAGCACCAATGTCTGAAAATCATTAGGAAGCATTCACCAAATCCGTTTCCTAAAACACTTGGATTAGGAACCAGATGCCTTTGACTATAGCTTAAAAAAATGCTGTTCATGCAGCTTTGTAGGCAGATAAGGTTTATGGGGGAAAAAGAGAGGTTGCGCTCAATTAGGTGTTGAAGAATTCCATAAATTGAATATATAAAGGAAATGGAATTCACAGTAGTGATAGATGCAGAAATTTAGTAATCTGTAAGTCTTTGTGACCCAGGTACTGCATGGAAAAATGATCTGGATAAACAATTGATAGACCCTTTTATCTGGCAAGACAGTAGCTATCAAACAGTTTAGGGGAGGGAGTGGGGCATTTTTATTTTTATTTTTGTATAATAAGCTATCCAACAAGAGAATCCTTTCCTTTCCTTGATCCTCTTCTATATTTTATTTCTAAAATTGGAATTTTATTACCAGAGCTTTTTTTGTAAAGATTTGGCTTTGATGTGTGTGTGCGTGTGTGTGTGCGCACGCGCGTGCACGTGCACATGCAAAGGATCCTACCTCCCACATGTGTGATATTTCTCTTAGCGCTTTGTTAATGGCAAAGAGTGGCCCAGACTCCCTGGAGAAAGCCTACGTTGACAGCTTAAAAAGCAACATGGTCATTTTTGGTAATTCAGATTCAGATCAGATCCAGATCTAAATGGACAGCTTCAGTTTTGACATTCTGTTAATTAGCACTTTCTTCTAATTGTATGCTGACTTTAATAAGTCAGTGACTTTCTGAGATCAAAGTCTACTATGTTACATCTGCTTTGGAATCCATCAAAGCACTATAACAAGACATAAGTTGAAATCTCCTATTTGTTAGCTCATGTTAATTTTTGAAATGTGTAGAAGGAAGTCCCAGTGCTTCTCTGTCTCACAAATAAAAAGCTCAGGGTCAAGGTACCCACAGAACTGCATGATCTCTGGCCCCGGGAACTGATACTACCTACTTTAAAGAAATAGTAGTCATTAATGCAATTACTGAAGCACTGTAGGACTACACTGAAACACTTAGGAGGCAGACAAGTTTGTGGATAGTCTCTTGTGTCTTATCCTAAGAATGGGACCACAGGTTTAAATACCAGCAAAGCTAGGACTTGCCATAACTGTATTGAATGTCTCTAAATTTTAAATGCAATCCAGATGCAGCCCCTTCCCCCTCCATTCAGGATATGTATATAGTTATGTATTCTAAGCAAAGAAGAAACTTGTTAAGCAAAAAGATTTTAAAAATTGTCATTGTGTTAACCTCTTAGCAGGGTTATACGTAATAGGGATGGTTTTAACCTAATGGTACTTAAATGTTATTGTGACACTATTTCTCATTACTTTTTGTACAAGAAATATTAATACATTTTTATGTAGTCATGTAAACTTCAATTTCCCAGTTCATTAATTTCCAAAAAATATCAATTTATCTCAGATTTGCTGTTGCGTTTTTTTCTGAAAGCTTCTTGTATGTACACATTTCTTATGTAATACAATCTCTTTGCGTGACTATCCATGTGCTTAAATAAGCAGCATAAGGAATCTGAGCTGTACGAAGGATTGTTCAATGTAATTTCACAGCAGCTCTACCATTAAATTTGATATTTCTGAAGCTGCATTATTTTTCCCTCTATAGGTTTCCTTTCCTTTCCTTTCCTTTCCTTTCCTTTCCTTTCCTTTCCTTTCCTTTCCTTTCCTTTCCTTTCCTTTCCTTTCCTTTCCTTTCCTTCCCCTACTCAACTCAACTCTACTCTACTCTACTCTACTCTACTCTACTCTACTCTACTCTACTCTACTCTAATCAGTTTAAATCAGTACACAATACTCATGAAATCTGAGGGGTGGGAAGCAAATGTCATGTATAAGTCACCCCTCTCTCTACATGTCCCTTATCATCCTGTGGCAGATGCTTTTTTCATCCAGTTTGCTACTTGCTTATAAAATATTATTTACACATCAATAAAGACCATGGCAGAAACTAGGTTTAAAAAAATGTACGTTCCTTATACTCTTTCTTATGTTTTCAAGAGGAATATCTCTGGTATTCGATCTAACTAGTGGGATTGGGCAAATTGTGCGCACTATTTGGAACATGTCTTTGTTTACATGGAAAGATTAGTCACAGGTTTACAGATGGAGCATAACAGCCAGATGCTCTCGCATTTCGACCCCTACGTGCCACTGTCTGGATGGCGGCCAGCTCTTGCCAGCTGTGAATTCCTCCAATATGGCAGAGTTCCAATGTAGTTAGCTCTGCACAATGATGCCATCAGGACTGGAAGAAACAATACCAAATGGTGGAGGAATGGGAGGCATTGTTCACAATCTGTGGCTAGCAAACATTCCCTTGTGGTAAATGCAGTTCAGAGATGAGGGACAGACAGAACACAGCTTCAGTTAGCTACAGTAAGCTCTCTTCCATTAATTGATGGCAATGAATACTAATAACACCATCACCACTTAGTAGCAAGGGTTATGTCAAAGTAGAGCCAATAATGGAGAAAGCAACCTTCAACCAATCGTGTAATTTAGTGAAACAATGGTGGAGATATTTGCTTTCAGTGTCCTGCATGGTCCTCTATTAAACAAGCACGCAAGCAAACAAATCTAAACACCGTGCTTGTAATAGTGGATGTTAATTTTGATGAGGATCCACAACAGAAGAAGCCTTTTTCACCTTTTTTCTCAAACATCAGTCTTTCTTGGGGGGGGGGATATAAACGTATATCTTTCTCCAAACAGTACAGTTTTGTAAACAGGGCATGAACTCAAACATAGTATTACCAATGCCATCAAGCATGTGAACTTGTGGATAACTTTCCTATATAAATGGCTACCTGCAGTTTAGTGATTAGAGTTTTGCAGGGGAAAACCTGTTGAGAGAAGATCAATATATTGTCTTTGAATAGCTACTTTCTCATAACTTAACTCATCTGTCTTGATTGTTATGAGAACAAAATGAAAAATACGTGAATTCCACATAAGGAATATCTCTATACGTATGCCTGTACTTAGTTGATAAACCAAATATAAGGCATTCCAAGTGGGATAAATGAGAATTTATGTGCCTTCCTCAGTATGCTTCCAAACGATCTTCAGAACATTCATATTTACTAAACAACTATATATTCTCTCTCTCTTACACACACATACATATACACACAATTATATTCACAAGCATATTTATTATTTTACTTTATTTTATTTATATATCAAATTTATACAGAGCGACTCTGGGTGGTGACAGAGCGACATATACTGTATAAACATATGTCTGTATTATTTTCCTGGAGAATCATGATTTTACTGGAAATTGGAACAATGATGGTACGAGAAACATTTATACAACATTGGTTCTTGATAGGTGCCAAGATTTTTATATTAATTCCTAGTGCTGTTTATATTTCTCTTACGCTACATCAGTAACAAACGATGTAGTCTTTCTATGTCCATACCACTGACTCTTATCACTTAATAAAGTTCACAACACCCCAATACCCATTTCCAGGGCTTTTTTTGTCATAGAACGCTCAGAACGGAGTTCCGGCACCTTTTTTGAATGGAACCTTGTAGGGTAGGCAAGGCAGATTGCATGACATGTGTGAGTTCCGGCACCTTTTTCTTTTATGAAAAAAGCACTGCCCATTTCATTGACAAATAAATGAACAGGAACAAATTGAGAAGAACAGATCTCTAATTCGCCACATTGGTATTATGTTCTAAATTTATATGTATTAAATGTGATCATGCCACTGATTTTCCAGGGATAACTTTAAAAAGGACAAGCTAGTTGAAATTATTAACAAATTTCGAAAAGGTTTTTTTTTTTTAAAAAAAGAAAGCTTATAGTTTAGATTTGTGATGAAATAATATTTCCAAACCACATGTAATGGGTGGAAACATTTTGTGTTCTTCAAAATATTTTTTGGGTACTATTTCTCTTTCTTCTTAATACTGTGATTCTGAGTGCGATTTCTTGATCTAAAAACAGTTTAGATTTGGATATTATAGATAAAAGATCACAGCACAACAAAAATAGTTATATTTTTAGGCTGTGCTAGATAAATAACCATGCTATACATGTTCACATTACACCGGAAGAGAAGGCAAGTGAAAAGGAAGCTCGATTTGCTTTTACGAATATAGGTTTTTTTATGTTTAATATTGGGCAAAGTTACAGCGAACTTGTACTCTGCAATTCTCATGTTATCTCAGATTACAAAGGAATGCTGTCTTTCAGAGATGCTATATCCAATTCAGAAGTGCACAACTTACTTAACAACTGCCTTGGATAGCAATATAAATTCCGGTCCCAATTGTGGTTGTAAGTCAAAGACTAGTTGTATGTGTAGAATTAAGTTTTTGTAAGTCCGATATCCTGAGTTACTATTCCTGATTTGGGTAACTTCTTCTATTTCTGTCTGTCAGAACATGATTCAAGTTTGGGGTTGTGACAGAAGCTGAAGCTTTTGGAGGTAATGTGGGCTATGGTATAATTATTACCTAAATCATGAAGTAATGGGGGGGGGAATTGAGGGTGTGGGATCTTTCTGTAACCTTAATCTGTCCTATTCCTGCTAAGCTATTCAGGTAAACTCATCTGACAAGTAAATGAAATTAAGGCAACCATCCTTAAGGTCAGGGTTAACTACACATGTGTTTATCTCACTCAGCATGGCTAAATTTTCTGAAATGTACTAAGATGCAAAAAGTAATTTTTAGAAAAAGTATAATATAATAGAATGTAAAGCCCAATTTCAAATATTGATTTCATTTATTATTTCCTTTGAATATTTATTAATGATTAATTGATAGGATAAATATCAGTTATACTGCAAGTCAGTGAACATATACACCGACACAAGACTTATATTGAAGTGTTGATTGTTTGTTATTAAAACTGGAATAAGTCACCAAAGCTAGCATTATTATTAGGAGCCGTGGTGCCGCAGTGGTTAGAATGCAGTACTGCAGGCTAACTCATTGCTCACTGCCAGCAGTTTGATCCTGACTTGCTCAGGTTTGACTCAGCCTTCCATCCTTCAGAGGTCGGTAAAATGAGGACCCAGATTGTTGGGGGCAATATTCTGACTCTATAAACCACTTAGAGAGGACTGCAAAGCACTATGAAGTGTTATATAAGTCTAAGTGCTATTGCTATTATTATTACAATTCATTATTATGAATTGTAAACTGCCCAGAATCGTTCACTGAAATGGGCAGCCAGAGAAATTGAACAAACAGACAAATAAAAGCCCTTCATGTTTCTTCATATTATTAATTTCCAATAGAATAAAACTGAGATGGAAACCACTAAATATATATATTTGGGCTGGTGAAGTAAAATTCTATTCCCCTTCCCAAGATATTTGTTAATTCTGTTTCTATCACCTAGTCAAGCAAACTATGCACTTGTTTTACTACAGTATAATCCCTGAACCAAATCTCAAGAGAGTTATTAAAGACAGAAATATATATATATATATATATAAACTAAACTGATTCAGAAGCAAAAGTTATACATTTATTGCTTAATCACATTAGAAAAATAACATCATCTTCTTTCTATCAGAGTTTACAAATATAGTAACATTTGTTTGCTAAATATATGCTCTGCTTTTCCTCTAGGAACTGAAAAAGATGTATACTTCCTCCTCCAACTTTTCTCACAACTGTCTCACAACTAAGTAGACAGAAGTGATACTTTATGAGGGAGGGTTGGCTATTATAATTCCTTGAAAAAGATGCTGGATATGGCCTTGGCAATTATAGACTAGTTTGTTGAGTCTTATAAACCAGTCTAAGCTGGTACTTAACAATCAAAATCTTTGGATTGCCCCCCCACCAAAAAAAGAGTTTACAGTAGGACATTCCCCTATGTGTTTTAATACCTAATCGATAAGTATTGATCAGTGTTGCAATCTTCTCCTTATCCTTTTATTTATCAATAGATTAAAGCTATGCCTATGTAAGAATTAGATGCAATTTGAATAGGGCACTCTCAGATGCAATACCTAACGCAAATACTTAGTGTAAGACAGGACTGTGTTTTGGTTTGGTTTCTTTAATCTCTATATCAACATTTTATCCAAAAACCTAAATACAGTGCAGCACCATCCACCTAGATTATCTGATTTAAACATTCCGGCATTATTGTACATTGATTATGCAGTCCCATTCTCAGCAACTTTATTTGGTACTAAAGGCATTAGCCTATAATGATCTTTATTCCTTAAGTACCAAAAGATCAAAATAATGGCCAAAACACTGACGTTGCGCAATTTTCAATAGACAGAGCAAGTTAAATGCTTCAGTTATCTGAAGTGGTGGCATCCCGTTCTTCAGGAGGAATATAACCAACAAATAGCACCGGCAGAACAAAGAATTACAACCGCCTTTTTTAATTTTTCTGAAATTCAACACTTTTTTTATGCTCAGTGGCTTAGGTAGCTTGGTTTTGGCTGCCATCAAATTGTTCCAATTGAAATCACTGGCTCCGTTTGTTCACAGTTTACAGTGACACCATGTTCTAATTATGTAACACTTATATTAATATAAACTAGGTTTCTCATTGTGCAGCTTCTGAGGCATGTACCAGGTGCAGTTTTATGATTAGAAGCTGCAACCAGAATTTGGTTTGCAGTTACTAATTACTGGTGCATATGCGAACACCTTATCCAAAATATGACAAAATAGCTTGTGTGTAATAGATTGCCACATGAGAGAGAAAGCAACAGCTACAGTAGTTGCCATAATTTAATGTAAGCGTCATTTGTCAGAATTTTTAATAGGTATATATTAGTTGCCCATAAGGGCTATTATTCTCCGTAATCAGCTAATATGGTTTGCCTTTGTCTGTAATAAAATATTTGACTTGACCCATGGGTTATAATGGATGAAGATAGGAGACTGGCACAAAGTCATCAGCTTTTTGTAGCTGAAAATGGTTCTATGAACATTGGCATAATTTTATTAATTTTTAAAATGTATACCTTGTTCAATATGCAGTGGGATATAGAGAGGAAATGAATTCATGTGATAAGAGGTTCAAAATGTAACATAACAAACTAAAAAAAAAGGATGGTGTGGTATACCAATGGGAATTATATAACTTCAAGATTACACGGGAAAAATTCCATTCCATTCATTATAGTTATGTCTAAGCCAGGGGTCCCCAACCATGGCTACTTTATGACTTGTGGACTTCAACTCCCAGAATTCCTCAGCCAGCATGGCTGGCTGAGGAATTCTGAGAGTTGAAGTCCACAAGTCATAAAGTGGCCAAGGTTGGGGACCCCTGGACTCTAAGCCAATATATCCCATATCAGGGGGAGGAAAACAGGTCAGATCTTCTCTTTTACATGATGGTGTATGGACTTGCTGGTGATTTTCATGAGGGCCTGCTTTTGAGTGAATGCTTCCCCCATGTATCTCCAGGTGACCCAGGTTTGCATGTAAAAACTGTGTCACCTCAATAGGCATGTTTGAATCAAGTTTTTATCATCAAAATCCTTGGCCTGATTAGCTCAGTAAAGATTGTTTTCTTGGTATTGCGAACAACGCTTTCTCAACCAGGAGAAAGCATCGTTGAGGTCTATTTATTTCCTTTCAGGTTTCTATGCCTTCAATCCGACTTGGAACCATGTAGACCTGTTCCTCCTCCTGGCTTACCTTACGAAAAAAAATACCATCTAAAAATTCTTGTTCAAGACACACTTCTTCACATGTCATTCTACAATGTGGTCCACGCCAGGAAATTGAATCACATGGATATCTCCTTGCATGTAAAGCAGCAGCATCCATTGATTCAGGCTTTGAGGCCGGAGATGAGGAAAAAACAAAGCCCATTCATACAAAAAAAAATATTTATTGGGAAGAGGCTGGCATATTTAGCAATTCATATTCATAATTACCTCTCCCATTTCCTGAGATCAGTAGTAGATGCTGGAAGAGGAAGATGCGGGCTACAAAGGATTCCTAAACTGGTTTGGGGATTTAAAATTACAGCCAGGAGGGAGGAAGAAAGGACTGAGGCACTGGTAAATTTCCAGAGACTCCTGCATAGAAGAATGGGAGAAAGGAGGGGTTTAGGGTTTCTGACGCATTATGCAGTATGAAAGGAAGATGAGAGGTAGTGCCTTGATATATTTCTACTAATTGATAGAAAAGGAGCTCTAATAGAAGTAGAAGAAAGGAATAAATAAAGGTGGACGACCCCTGATTTACCTACTTGCATTTAAGATTACACGAAACCCTTGTCCGTAAATCAGAAAATCTAGGGTACATATAACAAATTATCTGCTTCAAGATTTGCCTGGGGTGAACATCTCAACGCCAATCTATAGTTGAGACACGTGGTTACTACATGTTTCCAATTAGAAGCAACTATTACTCTCAGGTAACAATTACTTTAATAATTCTCAGATATATTTATTTAAATCAAAATGCATACATTTACTTTAAGTATATGAAAAGCTATTAAGTACCTTTGCTATTGTTGTACTGGTTCATAACATTTTCAATTTCTGCAAAATACTAAACTGTGGTTGGCTTAGTTCTTCAATGTAATGAAGGCCAAATAAATAAGTTCTGAAATGCTTGTTTCATATAACAGATAAAATTCAGAGGATTTAAATGATTCTACTAACAAACAGAGTTTGCTAGAGTTGTAAAAAGGGTTTTGGTTGTTTTTTTTTTCTTTTCAAAAAAAGCAATATTTCCAGGGACAAGAAATTAAAATGAAATTATTTATATCACATTTGCTAATGCACAAATAAAAATTTAAGAAAATGTATGTTGAAAAAGAAGGTGTACCCACTCTAAATAACTGATGCTCTGAAGCATGGCATAGCTAACAAATATTCTTCAGTCAGAGATATTTGGATTGGTTACATATTTTATTCCTTAAATTTGATTTGGCTGGTTTGGTTGTTGCTTGTTGGGATGTGACACCCAACTGTCTATGGAGATTCTCAGTCATCGAGGTCTTGGTTGTCCTGAAGGTGCTTTTTTCAGAACTGAAGAAACTTCTTGGATGAGAAGCAAAACATCTTCAAGGAAAAGGCACCTTTGGGACAACATTAGCACTATTCACCAAAATTCAGGCTTCCAGCAAATCCAGAGCTGAACATTAAGGGGCTGGAGCTAAATAGGGGCCGGTGCTCATCTCCGTTTCAAAGCCAAAGAGCCAGCGCTTGTCCGAGGATGTCTCCGTGGTCATGTGGCCGGCATGACTAGACGCCAAAGGCCCACGAAACGCTGTTACCTTCCCACCGGAGTGGTCCCTATTTTTCTACTTGCATTTTTACGTGCTTTCGAACTGCTAGGTTGGCAGAAGCTGGGACGAGTAACAGGCGCTTACTCTGCTACGTGGCACTCGGGATTCGACCCGCCAAACTGCTGACCTTCTGATCAACAAGCTCAGCGTCCTAACCCACTGAGCCACCGCGTCCCTTGGAGCTAAATAGGGCCAGTTTAATTCAACTTGAATAGGTCTGAACTTTCACAAACATTCTGTCCCACTCAGTAGCTGGACATGAGGACAGCATAGTAGTGTCCATAGCAAAAATATTTTCTTAGTAAAATAGTCTGGGTGATGGAAGAACAATGATGAAGACTCTATTGGATTTCATTGACTGGAAGTGACTGTTTAAGTCAGAGATCACGTAATCCCGAAGGGATAAAAGAACTGAATTCAATTTTTAAAAATTGCTCAGGATTTAGGATCACCTTGGATGAAAGATTCTGTAGCTTAGGTCCCCAGCAACAAACTTGGCCATTTCTGGTCTATACTCTTAACAAATACAGTGGCATGTTTTTATTAGTGGATATTTTAAAAAGTAATCACATTTTTGAAAAACTTCTGTTAACTAAGAAGGAACGGCTCTTAAGTGCTTAGATTGTGCTTTGGTCTACTTCGCAGATAAGTTTCAGATCAATTCAGCTGAGACAGATGTTAACCTTCCATTTGAAAATGGTATAAAGATTTCTAAATAAAAACTTATATCCTGAATAAAAGTGTTTATAGTGATTTTCCTTCCCTCTGTAAATGATCACTCATTAATGTCCTCAAGCTTTTTTATTCTCGTATTTCTATTGGCAGTTGAACTGGAATAAGATCCAGTGCAAGCAGAAAACTAGATTTGTAGGGGAACAACGGCAGCACTGAACAAATTTCAAATATTTGTTGATGTCTCAGAGCATGTAGGAAAAGTCCTACCTTGGAAATGCTGCCGATTAAAATATCACTATCAAAAATAAAAAATCGGATGCCTAAAATATATACAGACTTAAAGGTACATGGGAAGCATTCCATAGTTTAAAAATTAATGCATAAAACCTTAAGGAGAAATGATGGGAAAACAGCTATTCTTTCTTCTAATATACAGCAAGGCTTGAAATAATCAGCATAAACTAAATCTGTAGGCTATGATTTTGCTGCTGTCTTTAAGATCAAGGTTTTGTTCCCCTGCATTAAAAGCCATTTTTTTTTAAAAAAATCCCTATATATTTTGTTTCTAAAGTTTGGGGGAAGGGGTTGTCTTTTGATATTTGCCCGCGATAGTAATCTGTTCTTAATCCATTCACAACTTCTGAATGGAAAAGTAAATCGACCACCTTGAAATCACAGGAAAAGCAGTAGAGAGATCCAGCTCACCTTGAAGCCCATTTCCATTTGCGCTGGTGCAAGATGGCGGAGGAGAAGCTTGGGGCCTGACCACAGGAGCAAAGGCGCTCTTTTGTTTCACTGCAGAGATGACATTGGCAGGTGAGAATGAGAAAATGCCGTGTGTACTGCTACAGTTTGAAGGAAGGGTGACCGAAGAGGCTGCCATGGTAGGGCTTGACGGCACTACTGCAATAAAGCAAAAATAATCAGGACTCATATTGAGGATGTTTATGGCAAACAGGAAGGGAAGAGGGGGAAAAAAAGATGTATCGTAGGGCCTTGCCTCTTATGGGAAGATTAATACATATATAAAAATAAAATGCTTTGGCTTGCCACGCTCTGGATAACAGGCAAACTCTTTTGTGTTGGACTCTGATTGTAAATTGAGCAGTCCAATGTGGTACCTACTTTTTCCTGTTTTAGTATTAGGTTGTTGTTTTTTTAAAGTACCAAAATATTGTCTGTGATCTTTTTCCTTTTTTTAAACTGTCCAGCCTCCAGAGTCACCCCTCCTTTTATCCAGTAGCTTACATTGAAGGAAATTACAACAAAGTAAGTTCTTAACAAACAGGAATGATGTAATGATGTGCCTTAGAAATAAAGACTTACTTCCGTAAGGGGAATTTGCGGTCGAGCCATTAAGGAATCCAGGGGAACCAGGTACACCAAGGTTGGGCATGCTGGCATTGCCGTATCCATTCATACTATTGCTGACTGTGTTGTAATTGGACTGTTGAGGAGTACTACTCGGAACATATCCTCGTGGGGAAACACTGCTTGTGTTGCGACTGTAACCTACTGTATTGGGAGGAAAAACCCATCCCAAGAAAAGGATTATTATTATTATGGGGCATGAAGAGTTTGTTATGGCATCATAGATTGCACAGCTAAATGTCAATGGAAATTCTCAATCATCCAGGTCATGTCTGTCCCAAAGGGGTCTAGGATAACTTGCTGTGGTCAACTCACCACAGCCAACTTGTCGTGGCCAACTTGCTGTGGGACAAGTCGCCAGGGTCAACTGGCCATAGGACAATTCACGGCGGGACAAGAGTTACACTAATATCAAAGAAATGGTGGAACAGAATCATTACAGAAAGGAGGCCAAAGGAGGGACAAACTGAAGTGTGGATGACAAAAATTCAAATATTTTTTAAAATAATTTTAAAAAATTAAATTGAATGATTTAATTAAGTTGTCCTGCAGCGAGTTGGCCATGGTGAGATGGTCGTGGTGAGTTGTCCCATTCCAATCCCAAAGGTGGTTTTCCAAAAGGCAACTGGACTTGGGTTTTTTTCTTGAAAACGTTTCGCTTCTCATCCAAGAAACTAAAGTGAAGAAGTTTCTGGGATGAGAAGCAAAACAGTTTCAAGGGGGAAAAAACCCAAGAAAGTCCAGATGCCTTTTGGAAAAACCCCTTTGGGACACAGTTTGCAGACTTTTGACTGATTGCATCATGCTGGCTTATGTCATTTGCTCCTTCATCTCTTGGCAGGTAAAGATCATCTTTTTCACACCATCGCTACTTAAACCAACTGTGATCGCTCTGAGTTGTTCCTGCTTCTGGCAGACACACCCAGCAAGGTTGTTTTTCCCCGATCTGATTGTGTCAGTGCACTCACAGTTGTCTTTATCAATAATTCTCATAATTTAAATGGCTGGGCTGCATCATCAACATCTAAGCTTTCCCCTTTTACGTTTTCAGATCGCAAAGTTTGCAAAAGCAATTATAAGGTCATGTAACTTTCTGCAGAGATGTAACTCCCCCCCCAAAAGAAATCATCCTTCTTAATATGAATAATTTCTTACTAGAAAATAGAGTTTGTTCTGCTTTCATAAATATTGAATAAATATTTAAAAAAATAACTACGCTGTAGTGTAGGGAACACATTTTTTATAGCAACATGACTCAAGAAGGCTTTGTTAAATTGTAAAAGAATATATTTTAAAATCCCATGAAAAAGACGGTATCACAGAAATCATATGCAATGCAGTCCATGTCTATGTGAAAGTAAATCAGTAGGATTTATTCCATATTCTATGTTCAGGACTGCAATTATTAGCCACATGTAATTGATTCAGTGGATTTGGCTACAAACAGCTGTTTTAATATATAGTCAATGGCTATGTCCATACTGAAACCAGATGGAAATTATGTATTGCCATAATTGTAATATATTTTGCTATTAGCAAAATAAATTTACTGGAGAATGCTTAGTTAAATATGTCAAGTTTAGTAGAAAATGGGTATCACAATTCCTATTAACTGTAATGCACAAATTTATTCTACTCAAAAGATAGGCATCTATGCAGGTGGTCCTCCACTTACAACAGCTCATTTTGTGACCGTTCGAAGTTACAATGGCACTGGAAAAAGTGACTTATGACCTTTTTTCAATGTTATAACTTTTGTAGTAATTTTGTAGAACAAAATTCAAACGCTTGGCAACCGGTTCATATTTATGACCTTTGCTGTGTCCCAAGGTCCTGTGATCCCCCTCTGCGGCCTTCTGACAAGCAAAAGTCAACGGGGGAAGCCAGATTCCATTAACAGCCGGGTTACCAACTTATCAGCTGGAACGATTCATTTAACAACTGAGGCGAGAAAGGTCATAAAATGGGACAGAATTCACTTAACAACAGAAATTGTGGAGTCAATTGTGTTCGTAAGCTGAGGACTGCCTCTCATTGTAATACTTGCTGATGATCTCTTTATAAAAAAATAATAATAATATTTGGTCAAAATTTTATAAAGGAAGAAGTGTGGTTTGACCGAAAGAGAGTGGTAGTAAAAAGCAAATTGGAGGTTTGAGGAAAAACAAAGAAAGATACGCACTAGCAGTCTTTACCAAGTTAAATTTCAAATTTCATATTTTACAATGCTTAGTTATTATCAAATTCAAGTTATTAATTCTTTCCAACATAACATAACACGACAAAGCAAAATAAAATTCAAAGAATCCCAATACTGCATAACTAAGATAATGGTTTTGTAGAAGGGTAAGATATGAATCACTTTGCTACATAATTCTTAAAACTTCACCTACCTTGGTCATTAGCCTGTGATGTTTCTGACACATTAACTGCTAGCTGGCTGCTAAATGAATTTACTCCCATCATACCAGTATGAGCTGGAGTATTGGCAAGGGTAGGAATCTGATTGTGGTTACGTGGCACACTATATAATGCTTCTGCAATATCGGCTGCTCGTTTCAGGATTATTTCCTATGAAACAGTAAATGGATAATTTTTCTAACATACAGTATCATTTAATTACCCTATATTTCATTTAGCAAATCCTAATAAATGATGCCTATCGACCTATGGTTATATATCAGGCAGGATTACTCTGTTCTTGGCAAGATTACATTCCTTTTCACTTACAAATATTGTACATTAAAAATGGTATAATTTTCCAGTAGTGAGTTTAGGGCAGAAATAGTTTAAAAATCTTGCCAGCACTTTTACTAATATAACATCTGTTTCTTTAAAAAAAACACTTCTTTTTGTATCATGCAACCAATTATTGTTTTGATATTTTGCAATACCCAACCCATGTTTTTAATCTGGTGCAGCAGGTTTTTTTAAAGCTGTGATCTGCTTGATGATACCAATGTACTTGTGGACCTCTTTGGCCATTACCGTATTTGCGAGGAAGACAATTGGGATCTACTTGCTTCTTTTGTAGGCATGCCATATGGCAATAGCACTAATATACTGCTTCATAGTGCTTACAGCCATCTCTAAGCAATTTACAGAATCAGCATATTACCCTCAACAATCTGGGTCCTTATTTTACCTCAGAAGGATGGAAGGCTGAATCAACCTTGAGTCGGTCAGGATTGAACTTCTGGCAGTTGGCAGAATTAACCTGCAATACTGCATCCTAACCACTGTGCCATCACAGCTCCTGTATACAGCTTCAATAAGGCCAGCTCCATGTCCTTGGAGTTCCATGCCTCTCCACCACTACCACCTCTTTTGTTGTTGTTGTAATTGACCACATTATTGTGGCAACTACTGCTTAAATAAGTAAAGTTCCATCACTCTCATGATAGCCACTGCATGCTACTGAATCATAAGCTACTATGCTAGTCCAGTATGGGTTGGTAGATAGATGTTTTTCTATATCTCCACTCTAGACATGAGAGAGATGGGCAAAAATCTCATACAACCAGCTTCTGTGACTATGGAGGGACTAGAACATGGGTCTCACAACTCCTGGTCCAGAACTTTAACCATTACACCACACAGGCTCTTGATAACTGTCATATGTTATCAAAATTCTAAATATAGTTGGTGGTCAAATAGGGTTCACCTTAGTCCCAAATACATAGACTACATTCAGTGTTGTCTTTTATTACAGCTGCTTCAGCTAAAATTATATACTGGGATAGAAAAACTGGTTTTGCAAGTACAAGAATTAATGAATTTAAATTTTTCTTAAGAACATTGTTTCATATCAAACTGTCAAGTGACCAATAGAACTTTGCTGTGCATTGAAAGAATGCACTGGTACTTTGTTAGACATTCAAGGTGCAAAATACTTGCTATTGTAGGAGTGTGTTCAGAGACCATGCTAAGTTGTGATTTGCTCTAACTATGGTTGAAAAAACCACAGAGGCTGGTTCCATCACTAAACCACAAACCGTGGTTCCTAAACCATAATGAATAAGTTGATGCAACACATTCAACCAAAATCAAATAAACCACAATATGATTTACTGCAATATATGAATCCAGTCAGTGTAGAAATGAATAAATGTGTAGGTGAGGAAGACAATCGGGACGTACCTGATTGTTGTGGGGCATGCCATACAGAGCTTCAACAAGGTCAGCTGCTCTTTTAAGTAATACTTCCTAAAGGAAAAGAAGAACAGTGTATTGTGAAAATGGATACAGCAAGGACTTAGCATCCATTGTTTTGAATCCCTGATAAACTAGATAAAGCATATTAACTTGACTGTGTTGTTATATGAAAGAGAAAGAGAAGTTTTACAAAGAGAGCCAGACAGTTTGCTTTGGAAGGAAAAAAATATTTGGGTTCAAGTCAAAGTCAGATAGGAACCTAAAAATAATAATGCATTTACATCCAGCTGTTCAATTATGACTGACTAGAAAAGGTGTTTGCTGCTGTAGCATGTAGCCCTGGTGCTGAATTAGTGAAATCAGTGCTTGAGGTTTAATGATGTAGTCTTATGGGTATTAAACAAACAAACACATGGTAGAGATATGAAAGGCACAGGCATCACATTTGGCTGTTAATTCCTAGCACTTTAGTGGTGAAGAACAATAAGCAATTTTCCATATCTTAATTAAACTGGCAGAGTCCTTAAAGACAACATCTCACCCCTAATTCATGCCCCAAATTTGCAAGTGAGTTCAATGCTTATTCCTCTTTATTTTGAACAATAAAGTGAATTAACTTGGGTTAATCTAGTTCTTTCATAATGACATTAAGAAATTTTTCAATTAACCTCTTTGACTGCATGTTGTAAAGGACTTCATAAATGACTTCACATTCAGAGAGTGTTGAGTACTTGTGCCTGGGGGCATGGATGCACTGAATTTTGTCTTATCCCTGTCTGCATGCCTACCTCCAGTTTTACGATTGGAGAGGATTAATCCATACTTTAGTTAATTTTAAATACAAACGGACTTAAATCTGAATATTTATCCTTCAGCTGCAATAAGTTTACTTTTGGGGTATGTGTGATACGGGCAGGTTGTGGGGAATGAGGATATGGGTTTTGAGATGCTAGAATGCTAACTGTTTTCAGTGCTTTCTTAAGATTTGATCTATGTTTTCATGACAATATTCGTGACGGATTTAAAAATGATACTTTTGAGTATCCAAGGAGCCCTACCCTAAAATTGCACGTATAGAAACTGAGAGTTTTGGAGTTCTTATTTATTAGGCCAATGCACATCATTCCAATAGGGGAATGAATATGGAAATATGTACCGATCATGTTTTCTAATATATTCATGGGAATATATGGGAATCTCACTACATGCAGCAATAGTACACTGCTATAAT
>NC_138207.1:67079907-67082407 GCF_964194415.1 Vipera berus
TTCTTCTTTTAATAAAACCACTCAGCAGACATTATGTATACCGTTACTAAATGTCTGTAACAGGCACGAATGAGGTTGTTCGGTTAGAAGGTATAGATATATCCAGGAGGGCAATATGCCATTTTCCTACATTTTATTTACTGCAACTCTCGATTTTGCTATGCCTGATCATATATGTGATGAGAATAAATTCACTGAAACTTGTAAACATGAAGTGACTAACCTTTGGTAACCGTTCTGGATCACCTGGATGCCGTGGAATGACTTTCTGCAATCTCTGGAATCCATAATCTATTGTTGGTTCATTAAGGGCTGAAAAAGCGTACAGAACAATGTGTCAGTCTGTAGTTATTAGTAAACATATGCAAAGAACAGGCTGACTAAATCCTTGCATTTTTTTAAAAAAAAACCAGATTTCTTGGGACTCATCTTCCCGACTCTTCTTGTTTTCACTCATGGAGAATATTCTTTGTGTACATAATTAGAAGGGTACGTGTAATGGTGGAATTGCAAAAAAAAAGCATATTGCAAAAATAATAATAATAAAACGGTTGGCACAGTAACAAAAGTTGCAGGTCTTGAAGCCATATATAGCAATCACCAGAGTAATGATATGATGTCTGCATCATGCTCCATTTTCTATACTGTCTGTGAATTTATGGGAAACTGGCAATTATGACATATGTCCAGCTATTGCTTGCTTCAGATTTATCCCTGTGGTCCTTTTTTGTCTAGCATATTGCCTGAGCACAAACCAGGCAGGAGGAGCACTTAATCTTGCAAAGCTTTAATAATCTGTGAATGGCTGACTACAGACTGATGTAGAGCACTATCATTCTACAGCTGCAAACCACTAGCCTCACAAAATTGCAGGCCACAAATAGTAATTAATCTTTTTATCCCTCAAATTGTAATTTTGACTATGAACTGTGCTTGGTCATAAATCAGCAGCACATGCTGCTGTGTACAGTGCATGAATCATGAATCTGACTCAGTTAGACTGCACACATTGTGTTTAACAAGCTTTGTAAGGAGTCATAGGGCTTTATTATAGCTCTGCCTGACTCAAACAAAAACTGAGCCTGGAGGCCCAACGACTCAAGTTAAGATGAAAATACATATTAGAGTATATTACTTCCTGATGTAGATATCGTTTTTAACAGAGTAACTGCATGGTGCATGGCATTACATAAATCAATGGGACTAATAAGAACTGCCTCCATCTATTCATTACTCAGCGTACAATTTAGACCATCACTCATTAGTCAGCATGTAATTTGATGATTAACACCAAACAGCTCAGCAGGTTTGTTGAGCAAAAGCAATGGCAAAAAAGGAAAAAAAATGTGTACAATTTGCTAGTGCATTAATGCACCCTGATATTTGGGGTTTCTTTTAATAATTGGCTCATAATTGCTTTTGTTTTTTGTGTAAACATACAATAGTACATCTCATAATCAATGGATGGAGGCTCCCACAATAAGCACTCAATAACATAGCAGAAAGTTGAAGACTGCAATATGATTTGACATTCCATCATGCATCCCGGAGACAAAGGTCCACATAGGAATGTGAAGTAAGACATTTTCTTGTTAATAAAGCATTGATCCGATGTATTGATTTTACATGACATGGCTTTTGCTGGGATTTCACCCTCCTTTTTCTTTGCAAATAGTAAAGCTCTTCAAAATGCCTTGGCGTCTGTGACATGGCAAAATTTCTAACTCTCTGTGATGTAAATTCTATATGTGTAAAACCACTTCATAATCAGACCATTAATCATCAGAAGCTGTCAGCACTGACTTTCGGGACAATTTGTCATGTCTTTGCCTGGTCCCATACTAGTGTGTCAGGCAGAAGCCAAGAGGGTTGGGACAGATGAGGGCCTTGTGTAGCCTCACAAAATGACTTTCTGGCGAAATATAAAAGATAAAGTGTTACTGTTCCCAATTAAGGAACAAAAAAAGGTAGCAGTCAGTGCTCACGTAATAGATCAGAGCTGTTGTTGCTTCTTCAACTTTCCGGCTAATCGCTATGACTGTCTGACTTCATGAAAGGTCTGACGGAAGGTGATCAGAAAAGATAGATGGCCAACCTCAATTGATTTCATGCAGATATAACTGACAGGTGATGGGGGCTTTGATGCAAGCTTTCAAAGGCTTTATGATTTACAATAACCCTACATTTCTATGCTAGGAATTACACCTCCAAATGTTTCATTTCAATTTATACTACAGTATCAACCTTACAACCTCAAAAGAATTTGAAGTTCTGCAGATATAATTGCAAAGCTAGACTGGCACTAGAAAGACAATGATAAAAACTGAGGAACGGAAGAATATTGTTCTGCCTAAAATAATAATTAGTACATTGTCCCTTTATAATATGTAGAATTCTATGTCTTTCATCTGACAGATGTACAGTATTCCAAGCAGAATTCTGAGTCACATATAACCATGAATATCATGACGCTGTGTACAGGCATACATTTGCATGCAAG
>NC_138207.1:67087407-67107407 GCF_964194415.1 Vipera berus
AATCTACAGCTTGGTGTTTCCAGGCAGTCTTTCATGTATCATCCAACTACTAACCAAGTCCAATCCTGCTTAGCTTTTTTAGATTAGTAAAGATGTTATAAACGCTGCTACTTAGCTTGGTTTCACCAGCCACTTTTATTTGTTTCAACCTAAGGATCTAGGGAACTGCCTCAACTTTCAGGATAGTATTTTCTTCTGAACAAAAGATAGGACTATACTGCAATGGGGAAGAGATACTTGGTGTCTTCAAAATGACTTTTTTGGGGGGTTGAGATGATCAGCTTGCTGCAATGTCAGGTTCTTGTGATTTTACTCTACATTATTTTTATTTTTGCTAAAATGCAAAACAAAATGATCCTTCAATCTTTCCTTGTTAAATTTCCTAGCAGTTCCTTTTCCATACGTCATGAGCATCAAACATTATTCACCTGTCAACTTCATACAAAAGTATTCAAAGAAATTCGGAAACCTATTTGACGTCCAAGTGCTTATAAATTCAATGGCTATTTTCCATTCTATTGAAAAGGCCAGACCACAAAAACATTATGCCCATCAATTGTTTTCATGATATTCCTTCCACAATAGTCCACAGCTTAACTGGGCAAAGCCTAAATTCATAGAGAAGGACAAGGAGATGAGCAACTGTTTGTCAAAGAGATTAAGACATCTAGCCCACATTAAATTACCATTTAAAAACAAGGAAGAGAAAGCAGGAAAATTGTAGAAAGAGAAAAAGATCCTGTGGTTCAAGTCAAGATGCCAGAATCAATCTGGAGACCATTTAGTAGTAGTCTTATTTTTAAGATTGGATTGTAATTCTTAATTCATGTCCATATTGGAATTAATGGAAATGTATCTACCTTTCTTCCTAAAAGCAGCAATTCATTTCCCCCTCCCCCACAAATAAAAATCAGACCTTTGAGGCACTTTAAAAAAAGTGCTTTAATTAACTGATACAGTACGAATGGAAATCCTAACAAGCCAATAGTATGGTACTTTAAATGCAATGTTTTGTAATTATACATTCCTATTCTTCTGTTAAGGCAATGTGTATATGTATAGAACATGAGAATAGCAGTTATCTCAAAGAGGTATTTCTAACTGGAGAGGTGTTTATGATTTTAAAAAATCTCTGCAAATCCTGATATTGTCAAACCCTGCCGTACAAAATTAAAAATGAGAAAAAATGCCCTTTATGTAGCCCTGATGATAGAATGCTGAAAAGTAAATTGTTTTCAACTTGGACAAAGAGTATCAACCACCAATTCTAGTTTTTCACAGGTAAGATGTTCATAGCTCAATTTAGTTCTGTGGTATAAGCAGGAGACTTTTTGAGTACTTCTGCTCAAAGCGTTGGCACAGACAAAGAACAAAAGAGAGGACCTCCAGCCATTAAGAAGACAGAAACAAAATCCCAAATGGATTTTTTTTTGTGTTTTATAAAAAAAATAGGGTCAAGATTTAGATCTAGGAAGATTTCAGTCTAAACTAGAAAAAAGTTATTTTTGCATCAGCCTCTATAGGTCATTCACTAATTGCGGAGAATGAAGCAGCAGCAAGTGTAATGCTGGAGCAGGTTTCCACTTAGGCCAATGAAAGTAAAGCCTTCCAAACAGATGGCAAATGTCCATAACAGCTGCCTGTATGCTGGAGACAATGTCAGAGGGTGCCCTGGAGGTAATCAGTAAGCTGAAATTTATCAGCTCTCTAAATTCAAGAAAACCTTATGAAACACTAAATGCTAGAATGTTATTAACATCCATTCAATAACAATAATATTAGGAGAGATGGGAAGATAAAGAGCACAAAATGGTTTATATATTTAATATAATGGTGTATTATATTAAAGGTTTGTTAATAGTTATTAAATGGTTTATGAAACATTACAGTTGGGATTTTTCAAAAATGAGTAGATTTCATTCTGTATTACGCATATATACATATTATGCTACAATATGTAGCATAATTTAGGAGCTTTCTTCACCATACTCCAAAATGGCAGATTCTAAATTTTAAAACAGCCAAAAATATCCTTTCAACATTACAGTTCTTGATGAAGAAATGTTCCTTAGATGTTATATTATAGCTTTTGCCTCCATAAGTTTCTCAATTTCTATAGGATGCAGTGCAATTTAAAGTCATGCACTGTGCCAGCTTCTCAGCATGAAATTCGTATTTGACATTGTGGGAATAACAATTAAAACAAGGTATGTTTAGAATTCTGTTGCAACGAGTTTGGGTGTTCTGCTTCTATCAATATTCCTGGTAAAACAGCTGCTACGCACACAAATTCACGCTACTATTGATGATCTACACAAAAAAGGTCTATGATGGGGAAAGGGTTTGAATTAGGTACATGTTAATTCTAGACAATGCCAGAAAAAAATAGAGAAGCTAGCAAACTTATTTTTTAAAAATGAACAAAGCCGTCCTTCTTAAAACTTTGACTGTAAGTCAATCAATCTCCTACCCCTGGGTCTGATCTGATAAATTTTTAATCTGATTAACTTTTAGTTAAATAAAATTGAATACAAAATGGAGTGGACTTAACCTAGCTGATAAATCCCTAGTTGAGAATGGAGGATTTGTTGCCAGAGACTCAGACTGCAATGATATGCTGATGAGGTAATTGGAGGAGGAGATACAGATGCATCTGCAGCCCCATCAACTTGGAATATTATCTGTGTGCTCAGATCTCTCAAAAAAAGCAAAGTTGAAAGTGAAAAAAAAAGTAGTGTTGCTGCCAAGTCACAACATCTGGCAGTAAACCTGGGAATAATGGACTCTTGTAAAGATGCAGTAGTTTAGTCTCACATACATAGCTTTTCAGATCCAATTAATCTATCAATAACATTTCTTAGATTAGACAAACCTGATTGTGGATTTTTTTTTACCAGGGTGATAGCTTGGAAAGTGATGTAGTGGAGGCCTATAGTCACTATTTTCCATCCATTACGAGCATTAAATATGTATTATAGAAAGGCCCCAGTGTAAAGATATGCCAGGTTTCAGAAGACCCAGTTCCAAAAGTTGCCTAGGAATGAATCCAGTTCCTTGCTATTTTTTTGTTTCTCAGATTCATTGCACCCCAGTAAACATTAACATGAGCTATATGGTAAATCTCATGTGCTCTGCTTATGTCCACTCAGTATCCATGTGAATAAGCCTAACACGGAGAATTAACCTAAAAGTGAATTTGATTTGCTGGTGAGGCAGTCAACAGAAACAGAAGTTCCAGCTATGCCTCATAAAATTGGAGCAAATATCTAAAACATTGATAACTATAAATAGTCCCAGGGGAATACTTAAGTGTCTGGGTTCTAATGCCCATTTGAAAGAAACAGGGTTTTCTATATTTCCATATTTCACAGAGGATTGTTTAGACTAAAGACATTCTAGACTATTGGATCCAGATATGACAATGAAAACTCCTATATCCTTGCTTCTTCTGTCTTATGCAAAGTAAGATGATATAGTTCAGAATAGACCTTCTAGATTTCATTTCCCTGAATATTATTTACCTGTTTCTAGATTTCTTTCAATTAGCAGTCTAGAGACTGATTTGGATCATTCATTTGCCTTCTAGATGTCATCCTGTTTTACTGAGGTCAATTAAGACACACAGTGAGCAAAACAAGAATACTTGTTGGATTTATTCCATCCCAAAAGTGGTGCAGCTCTGGTGGACCTTGTTTAATGACCATTCTTTCAGTGATTTTTCAAAACTACAACAGTGCTGAACAAATATTCCTTAAAATCCTCCTACTTACAACACCACAGTATCCACATGTTTACGTGATCGTGATCTGGGTGCTCAGCACCCAGCTCACAATTATAACTTTGCAGCTGGCTGCAGTCATGTGATCTCCATTTGCGACCTTCTTTGCCAGCTTCCTACAACAAAATCAATGGGGAAGCCAGCGGAAGGTCGCAAAGGGCAATCATATGATGTCCTTGCTAAACAACAGTGCAGGATTCACTTAACAACTGCAACCAGGAGGGCCAGATTAATAAAATTTGGACAGATGATTATTTTTATCGCTCCATCTGCACATAAACAGAATCTTTAAGAAGGGCTGTTTCAGAAGCTACCCAAACAGAATATTCTTTCTGCTTTCTGGAATCTAGCATTATGTGATATTTTATTAACATATCATTTGTATTAACATGTTCCTTAAATTTTACAATGGAGTCAGAAGACTATATAACTTCAGAATATAAAGTGGATCATTTCCTTGAAAGATACCTTTCTCAACATCTCACATCTCAAAAATGTGCAAATAATGTGAAACTGAAAGTTAATACGTAGGATTTCCACAGGAAGAGAGAATCTTATGTCCTTGATTATTTCCTTAAAAGATTATTTCTTTTTTAGGAACAGAACCTGACAGGTAGGTAGCAATTTATAAAGCTATATGTCAAAACATTTAAATATTATTTAAAGTAACATTATCTCTAGCAGGAGCAATGACACTGCTTATAATGATATTAAAATTATTTTGAAAAGGGTGCAGGGCCTCTTTCGTGTTGCTGTGATCGATATTTCATTGTTTGGTGATCCTAGAGCTAGCAAGTAAAAGAGCAGTAAAGGAATGGAAAACTCTAAATAAGCCAGGTTTTCTAAGGACAATATTGTATATAATTTGGAGGCATTAATCAGTTCTCTAATGCCTGAATAATCCACATTTTCATATATGTTTTTACTGAATCCATGTTTAGGTGTGTAGCAAAACATATAACGGCAGTGAGTTTACGCAATACATTTCCACAAACTTTATATAATCAGTGGTAACAAAATATTAATAGAAATAGCATTTAGACTTCTATAACACCTCATAGTGCTTTACAGCATTCTCTAAATGGTTTATAGCCCCCAACAATCTGGGTCCCCATTTTACCAATCTCAGAAGGATAGTAGGCTGAGTCAACCTTGAGCCGGTCAGGATCGAACTCCTGGCAGTTGGCGGAGTCAACCTGCCATACTGCATTCTAACCACTGCGCCACCACAGCTCTTGCATATGACTGAGGGCTGCTACCATGATATTAGGGATGGGCATTTTACAGCCCCTGGACTTCATACTTCCAGATGAAGCTATGGAAATTCAGCTTCTAATAATTGTTGGCACAGTTATTTGCAATTTTTGTGCTTCAAGTGTAGCAAAAGAAATGTGTCATGCCTCCATGAGCCTCAGTGCACTTACTTCACAATGTTACATTACATCCCAAAATACCAAGGTGGTGAGGAGTCTCAAAATGTTCAGTCTCGAAACCCAGTGACATCTCTGCAAACACTGAATAGTCAGTCTTTTGCAGCTTTCAGGAAAAAAACACATCTTCTAGTTAAAAAAAATTCCCCTTCCTGCTCAGATCCAAGTTTACTGTAGACTCAGAGTCAACAAACTGCAAACTGGGTTTATTGCCTGTTAACTTATGTAATGCAGGATTTTGCAAATGCAGATTTTCCAATTTTATAAATGATTGAATTCCCAATAAAAAGTATGAAGTGTCCCTAAACTTCTGCAATTAAACTCTGATTTTAATATCATATTGAACTGGCTTGCTGTAAAACTTTGGCTGGTGGCCTGACAGTCACGACTGACACATGGGTCATGTTATTTCACTATAGAGTAAGAGACTGAAGACAGAAAGCTTAGTCAGGATTAATTTCATTTGATCAAGCTATTTTAATGTTAATTGATAATGCTTCTTTAATACTAATTGCACCAGCTCTATATCAAGACTCACTTTTCTTTATTCCATTCTATTTGCTTGAGCTTTTAGCCTAGGTGGGCTCCCAAGTTATGATTGTAGTCAGATAAACTTTTCAGCAGCTTCATCTGCTGAAAAGGCTACAAAAGCACTTGAGGAATTCAGATTTATATTTTCATTACTCTGAGGCTGCTCTTGATGCCTCTTGAGCTTTAGCTTATACAGAATTCAGCAATCCTACTGAATTATACTTTGGTGACATTATATTTTGGTATTAGAACTGACTTCATATGCTTTTCTGAGAACTGTTCAAGGTGGCAGAGTTTTAATTTATGTAGTTCCAATTGTTACATTGCATCGCAATCTCTTGAGGGGGAAAAATGAAAGCCTTCATTTTCTGAAACAATCCAAAAACCAAAGATTCGCATGTAAGTATTTTTTTTATTTTCATGAAGTTCTGCTAATAATGCCTAAGCTTCCTTTGAAAAAGACATAAGGTCTTCCCTCCCCCCAAAAATCCCCTGCCTAGCCTTTATAGTTAAATAAATTATTGACACTAGCAAACATTTTGTTTGTTAAAATGTGCAAATCAACAATTTGCTCCAAATCAGTATAATGCTGAAATTAACTAGTTATTATTGTGCGTTTAGGACTACATCAGTTTTAGATAAATCTGATCTGGTTTCAAACCCCTGGCCCCTCAAAAACTACACAGAGGGTATTGCTGAATTTGCTACTTGCTTTGAATCCTTGAAGCTTACTCGGCAATTACAAAAACATTAAGTATGAGAATGCTAGAATCTGATGAAAAATTCCTGCATTATCCCATGAGTTACGAGAATACTCAGGTTAGCAAAGTTTTTCGGCACTTGACTTCCAATACGATATCAGTAAGTACTTAACTAGTGAATCAAAGTCCAATAAACAGATGAAGGAAGTTTTCAAAATCATTATTAGAATGATCTGTTCATTCCATCTTATCAATTGTATTACAGGTAGTCCTCAGCTTACATCTATTCATTTCAAAGTTACGATGGCAGTGAAAAAAGAAACTTATGACCGTTTTTCACACTTATGAACTTTGCTGTATCCCCCACGTCACATGATCAAAATTCAAGCGCTTGGAAACTGGCATGTATTTATGACAGTTGCACTGTCCAGGGTCATGTGATCACCATTTTATTCTTCCCAGCCTGACTTCCGACAAGCAGTCGTAAGTTGAGGACTACCTGTGCAGCAATTATAGCTTTTTAACATAGATGGCTATAAAAGTGGGAGTGCCAACCCTATGGAACCAACTTCCCCTTGAGCTCCGGATGGCCCCGGATCTCCGGTCCTTTCGCCACGGCCTTAAAACACTTCTTTTCCATCAGGCTAACCTGGACTGACGACAGGGATTTTAAAATGTTTTTTAATTTTTAACTTCAATTTTATTTTATTTTATTGGGGCTAATTTAATTCTTTTTAACTTTTGTATCGTTGTATTTTATTGTTGTTAGCCGCCCTGAGTCCTTCAGGAGATAGGGCGGCATATAAATAAATAATAATAATAATAATAATAATAATAATAATAATAATAATAATAATAATAATAATAAACCTTTATTGTCAAAGTACAACATGTGTACATTGAGATTAGCTGAGCCTCCCCCCGTGCTCTCTCCCCCAACACACAGTGACAACAATAAGTCCCAAAAATAAATAAATAAAGAAAATAATGAAAATTCTGCTTTGGGGCATAAACTTATTTGAGCCCTCCTCCCAACGTAACCTTCTTTTAGCTGTGTCCTATGTTAATAGTAATTTTTTATCCATTAATTTTGGTCCTATAAAGTCTATCTTTCAATAAATAGGATTTTGTAAGAAAACGCATTTAAATAATACTTTAACTGATTAGTTTTGTCATCTTGAATGGACACTATTGATCCAAGTGACCATTTTGAGCATGGCTTGGATGACTCCCTCCAACTGGCCCTTATTAGCCTGCTAAATTGGACTATGCCATGGGCTCTTTGAATAAGATAGTCTATTGATCTGAATCAGGGGTGAAAAAATGTCATCCTCCAGATGTTACTTAATTACACCTTCACCATTGGCCATGCTGAGAAGCATAGTTTAGCAGACATCTGGAAAACCACAGGTTCCTTACTCCCAAACTAGATCAATAAGACTTTATCTATTGCAACTAGTTGAGAACGCCACAGTATGCTCAAGCAATAAAATGATCCACTAATTTATGCACCAATCATTGGTGAATCTACAATAGAATATCTTTAAACTTGATTTGGCAGACATGGAAAGGCTTATATGGTTTTAGTTGTCACATACAGGAGGTCTTCAACTTACGACCACAATGGAGCTCATGATTTTTGTTGCTAAGTGAAACATTTTTAAGTGAATTTTGCCCATCTACGACTTTCTGTGCCATAGTTGTTAAGTGAATCACTGCAGTTAAGTTAGTAACACAGTTGTTAAGTGAATCTGGCTTCCTCATTGACTTTGCTTGTCAGAAGGTCACAAAAAGTGATCATATGACCCTGGGACACGTCAACTATCACAAATATCAGTTAGTTGCTAAACACCCAATTTTTGATCACATAACTATGTGGATATTGCAACTGTCATAAGTGTGAAAAACAGTCATAAGTCACTTTTTCAGTGCTGTTGTAAATTTGAATGGTCACTAAATGAAGTGCTGTAAGCAGAGTACTACCTCTATACATGAAAATTCTCAGTGCAATTAAAGGGATATTTATACACTAGTTTCTATCAAATCTTCTAACAAACATGTTTAGAACCATAGATAATCCTAGGCCTACAAACAAATCACATTGAATAATTCGACCTACCTACAAAACATATACAGTTTTGCACAATTAGGTTCTGTAATCATCATATACTGTAAGTAGGTATATCTCTTAGTTAGGGAAGGGCAGGAGGTTAATATTCCTATGTATAGCTTTAAACAAATGGGCTGCACTAGTTCTATATTCTAAAAAAACCTGCCGAAGTTGCAATAGGAAATATCAACATATGGCCAGTATGACTGGTTCCACGCCCACTTAGGAATAAATTTGTTCATTGGACAAAATGACAGAGCACTTCCAGTTTTTCTGAATGTTGTTTGTGTATTTTCAATGTGTGTGTGTGTGTGTGTGTGTGAAGTGTTTGTTAAGTATTTAGAAACACCTTGCTAGGCCCCAAACATGGGACAAATCTTATTTCCTGTTTCAGCCTAACCCAAGGCCATCAACAGGCAGAAGTCACAGCAGTGACAGCTCATATTTGTGTAATTTTTTTTGGATTGCTAACAAAGAATTAGCAATCGAATCTCAGAAGGGTATGGCTGACTGATGAGAACAAATAAGTTTGAAATGATCATATCTGTCTCCCTTCAATTCTTTGTTAGCAATCCCCAAAAAAAATTTACACACACACACACACACACACACACACACACACACACACACACATATATATATATATAATTTAATATGGAAAAGAAATTATTTGAATTATATAAAAGAACAATAATCCAAAACCAAAAATGCCAACAAGTCCAAGATTACTACATAAAGGTACGTCCTTGCCATGATCTTAAAACAATTTCAATGTTAGAGGATGCCTAAAACAGAATAAAAGAAAATATTAGCTAAAATCGTAAACGTTCACCTCGTGACATAAAAGTACAGCAAGTTAATATGTACAAAAATATGGCATTTTGAGTGTACATTTCACTATGTACATTTGTCCTTTTATTAATATAACAAAGTATTTAAGTCCTATGATACTGAAATATGAATAGTATATCAAGGTAAACAATATGTTCTGTTTTAAGCATTAAATAGTCCTAGGTGCTTCCTTAATTGAGATATATTTTAATAATGCAAACTTTAGTTGAGCTTGTCTGTCTTCATATTTGTGGCCTTATTTGGTGATACTCTTCCCATGGGTACTATAGCTAAATATAGAGATTTCTGCTATCCTTTAAAGACTGAATTGCAGCATACTCTTTTATAGATATATTATGAAAAACAGGATTGTTTCCTTTGATTCATCTGAATGTGCAGTTCCTACAATAATATTTCTTTAAACTGTTTTGAATCCCATCCTCTGTTCTGACAGACAAGTACAGCTATTATGAAAATGCCACAAATTTCAATAATCAAATGCCTACCAGCAAAGATGATGAGAGTGAACATGTGCTGAATGGAACTGCTCTCCATTTTTACTGCAATATTCAGAAGCTAGAGAAGTACTTTTTAATTACATCCTGCAATTACATGTGCCTCTCCAATTAGCATTATATGAGGAAATTTAATCCAGATTGTCTTTATCCAAAGTGAAATATAGAATGTATACAACAGATAATGTTTACAGATACCTACAAGCACATTAGTATTCCAATGCTTTAAGCCAGGTTTCTAATATCAAATATATTTCCTTTTGTAAAAATCAATCAAACAAACCAACCAGAGTGAATAATAATATATCCTATTAATCATGTATCTTATCTTCAATAAATTATAACAAACATCAATACAACAAATAAAAAGTTAAAAGAGAAAATAAACCATTAATAAAAGGTCTAATTACATTAATGCTCATAAATACCCATATAAATAAATGAATCATTACTAGACATTAATTGCCAATAAAACTGATCTCAAACATTTCTTGGGGAAGAATACCCCAAATCAGGCCACCACAGACAAGGTTTCATATCATTATTCAATACATTTCAGTATTGACAGTACAAAATAGGTCTTTCATTGAGTTGTTTGATACAGGATAAGTTATTTCTTTAGATAACTGGGCCCAAGTCATTTAGTATATTGCAAATCATTAATAAGATCGTATTCAACCCATAATTGAAGAAGAAATGAATGAATGAATGGATGAACAAATGAAAGAATGAATGTATCTTGAAACAATGTTAGTCTCTATCACTTGTACCTATTAGCATTCTTGTGGTTAAATTTCCAGATACCTTTTCCAAAGCCAGGCTAACTTCAACCATATTATAAAATCCCTAACAAGATTATTGGAGTATGAATAAAATATACACGGAGTAGCTGTATTGGATTAAAGAAGTACATTTTTCCTTCTTCATTTACTTATTTCCAATAGATGCTATTTACCTAAATCTTCGATCTGACCCACCATCTTATCTAGATTCAGATAAATTTATTAGCCATTATCATCTACTTTACACATGACTTTTGTGGCCTTGTAGATGATATAGAGAAATGATTTAGATGTCATGTTACTTCTTTTTCCTAGATTTTTAAATCTTATTTCTTATTGATTTCATATAGATCAAAGGTATACAACTTTAACAGTGTTTGGTCTTTAACCAGCATGTAAGTTACCGCTTTTTCAAAAATAGAAAATAAGATCAAGATAAAAGTTTAATTTTAATTCAGATAGAGATCTTGAAATGCAATAAAATGTTTTTAGAACTCATTCTGAAAATAAATTTGTATATTACTAGTTGAAATGTTTTTAAAACTTTCTTTTTTTAATTACATTTTTTAAAATGTTAATGGATATAATGGCTCAGGGCTGTACATATTAAATAATTACAACTGAAAATTTCTTTTACAAAATTATTATTCACATTCTAGTATATGACCTATGAGGTGAAATTGGTAATTCAGTCCCATGCCTTCTTAATATATGTGTTATTAAACTCTCTGACTGGAATATGCTCCTATGACTAAATGTCTGTGGAGATTCTCAGTCATCCAGGTCAAAAGTGCTTTTTCAAAAAGCAACTGGACTTTGTTTTTTCCTTGAAGACATTTTGCTTCTCATCCAAGAAGCTTCTTCAGTTTTGACTGAATGGTGGGGAATGGAAGGATTTATATTCCTTGCAGGCATTGAGTCATTTCAGAATGCTGACAACCAGATGGCTGCAAGAAATATAAATCCTTCCATTCCCAATATTGAATCAGAACTGAAGAAGCTTCTTGGATGACAAGTGAAACGTCTTCAAGGAAAAAAACAAAGAAAGTCCAGTTGATTTTTGAAAAAGCACCTTTGGGACACCTATAACTAAACATTTAGAACTGCCAGAGTGACATATAGTTTTTACATAACTGTGTTTCTAGCCAACCCTTTTGTAACTAGTATATTCTAGAGCAGGACTGCTAAATCTTGGCAACTTTAAGCTGCATGGACTTCAATTCCCAGAATTCTGGGAGATGAAATCCACACATCTTAAAGTCGCCAAGGTTGAGAAACGTTGCTTTTAGAGCAGGGGTCTTCAAACTTGGCCCTTTTATGACTTGTGGACTTCAGCATATGTTGGCTGAAGAATTCTGAGAGTTGAAGTCCACAAGTCATAAAAGGGCCAAGTTTGAAGACCCCTGTTTTAGAGGTTCCATTGTTCTTTACATGAACCTTGCAAACACCCCACAGAAGCCCGGAAATGCAATAAACTTTTATCAAACTAAGGAAAGAGTTATCTATCTTCAGGCTGTTAGAGGGAGGTAGAGGGCTTGAAGGATGGGCTTCAAGAACCAAGCAGTTGACCAAAGAGACATCTCTTCCTTTTCTATCAGTTCACTTTTTGCTTACATACCAATCCTGATCACTTATGGATTACATGTAAGTTGCAAACTACATGAAAAGTTTATACACTGCTCTTAAACCGGGTCAAATTCATACACCCACATTGTGCATATGTTAATTATACATAAGTTTAATGGGGGGGGAGAAGAGGATGAATGATCTCTTGACAAAAATATTACATTAGAATGAAATGCATATTTCATAGATTTTTTAAAAACTCCCGCCATTATTATTTTTATGAATAATTCAAGCTGGCAATCATACCCAATATTCCTTCCTCTTCCTATTTTATCCTTCACAACAATCCTGTGAGGTGGGCTGGGCTGAAAGAGAATGACTGGCCGAAAGTCACCCAGCTGGCTTTCATGCCTAAGGCGGGACTAGAACTCACAGTCTCCTGGTTTCCAGCCTGAAGTTTTTACCATTAGACCAAACTGGTTCTATTTGGTGATTCCCGTGGATTGTTCCTTACAATGAACAAAGTGTAGCTTTAGGACTTACTTCTTATTCCCTGATCCCCATCACTCAGATCTTACTCTTCCTTATACGATTTGCACAGAAAATTAAAGGCATAGGCATAAGGCAACTTTATCAACTTTATTTCATGAATATGTAGTTATTTATATATGGTCAACATGAAATAGCAAGGAACTTTCCTTAAATAACATATAGGTAGATCCACAAATATATTTTTTTTCTACTTTGAGATCTAAGATGTGATTTGGACTGGTCCAATTTAGGACAAAGTTATCACCACTAAAATTCTTTCATAATGGTGCTAAATACTCTCTTTGTGGAATAACATTAACTTAGAGCATTGAAAGGATTCAGTTATACTCTTGAAAGGATTATTACATCACCACCACCCAATCCAAAGAAGTAAATATGCAGACAGCCAAAACACAGTTTCAGTATATATATTGATTGAGACACATACGCACACACACCCCAATACACATACACACCAATACACAAATAAACATATATACATATACATATGTGTATACATTTATACACACACACATACACACACACATACACACACACTTTTTTTCATATGTCATATCAATTAAATATAAAGATGTACTCTAAGAATAAATGTATAAGCAAAATAAATTACTTCGCACGCAACTAAATTTTAGTAGATATTATGTAGAAACAACTTTTTTTTAGGAGGAAGAGGCAGAAATGAAGGCTTTGTTGGTGTTAATTTCCTCATTTATGGGACCAGAGAGACAATAATTATGCCACGGTGCAGAAAATTTATCAGTTTCCCCTTTAGCTGATGCTGCCACAATCTGGAGAAGCCGAGCCAGTTGTGATGCAGCAATCAGACTTTGGTCATAGCTACTTGAAAAAATAAAATAAAATAATAAAGCACTTTCTGATGATAGACAAATGTGTCTTGTTAGCAACAGCCCAAAAGCGCTTGACTTGTACTAATAACAAAAAGGCCATGTTGGTCACCATGGGTCTTAAAGACGAAGCACCCTGTCACTGCCTTGGTTGGGAAATTAGCAAATAATGTTCCTTTTCTTTGATAAATGGATGACAGTTCTCTCTCACCAATCATTTTTTAACATTTTGATGCATGTCTATGATCCCGCCGGAGGAACAGAAAAGTTTACTGGCCCTCAATTTTCAGATGATGAATGGAACACTCTAAATGTGCGATTTCTGTATGAGGTATAGTTCATTTTAAGCACTTCTAGTAAATGGGTGTCACTGATTAGAACAAATAGTCTACTTGTGCAATAGCACAAATGGGATGTCTCATTCTTCTGGTCTCCTCTGAGACAGGAAAGAAGAGGGACAACAATGACCATGTAATACTTACTGGAACCATGGCTGTTTCAACTGAACAATTTTATGCAATCCTAACATCTAATCACTATGGCAGATTACTGAAATGCTTCTTTATAACGTTGGTTAGTGGCCTAATTAAATGCTTATTGTGCTAAGAATCTAAAGCCACCTAAAAAGATATTGCTAAAGAGGATGCTTTTTTTTTCTGCTTCCATAAAATGTTTTAGGTTATATATGTTTGTTAAATTATAAAATGGAAAATCATCAGTTGAAATCATTTTAAAAATCAAATTAGGACACAGGTGTAATCCTATAGGAAGACAATCTTATCTGTCCTACTTTCTTCCTGACAATTGGTATTAGTCCAACATCTGATAAACAAATGCCTAATCCCGTAAAAAGAAAAGGCTGTTTTATGGATAATGAAAAAGTTATATACATATATATATATATGAATGTGAAAATATGGCAGCAATTGTTCTTTGAAAAGGCTAGTTCACAAATGTTATCAAATCACTATTTATTGTGTTTTATTAATTATTTTTCACAATAGTAGAGTTCTTCCGTGGTAACGAACCATACTTGAATATGTACAAGAAATGATCAGATGGTTTGAATTTAACTAAGGCATTAGCATTTAGTTTAGCATAGTAAAAATAGTATGATTTGTGGGAGGCAATTAACAATCATTTACTCTGTGGATACAAGTAATTTGTTTAAAGAGCACTGACCTATGAGACAGCTAGTTTGTGTTGGCTGTGATGGAAGGGAGCTATTGACTCTGAACACAGTGTAACAGCCCCACTGGAAAAAAAAATATCACACCGGAATTTACAGAAAAGGTCCTTAAAACACTTGAGATTCTTTCATAAGGTGAAGTGGGTTAAAATGATATATAAACTAGCCAAAGTAGAATCAGATACAGATAGGCAAAATATGGACCCGTCAAAGAAACAGCAATCATCAGGTTACAAAAATAAATTATTTTCCATATTATATTTAGCACATAAATATTTCTTAGCTGAAAAGTATTACAGACCTAGAAAAATAAATAAATAAGTTTTTTTAAAAAAAATATGTATTCATTTGCCGTATTGTACAGCTGCCCATCTCACATTAAAGTGGCTCTGGACAGCAAACAACAATTAACAAAATAAATCCATAAAAACACAATTTTTTAAAAAAAACTATTTAAAAGGCAATAAAAACACGAGAGAATGATATTAGCCACATTTAAGGGAAACATCACAAAAATCTCCTTGGTGTCCTGGGACCCCTTCTCCCCCCCCCCCCAAGCCTCATGTCATAATCAGATCTTGCAGGACTTGAAAAATGTGAGAGGGTTGTAGCTAAACTCACTTCCAAGGGGAGAAGATTCCCTAAGGCAGGTGCCACAACAGAGAAGGGCTGCTGTTTTGGGATCCGCCAAATGTAATTCCCTAGCAAATGGAATCTGTGGCATGACTTGTCTGCCAAATTGTTCACACTCAACATTTAGATCTCTGTCTCTATCTGACTTGGATTTGCTTTCTCTTAAAACACCCTACTTGTATTTAGAGTATATGTGTGCTGAAAATTGCATCCTGCACTGCTATCACCTTCTTTATTTCAGCAAAAGATAACCAAACTAAGGAGGAGAGAGAGCAAGTAGCCAAGATGAAAACAACCACCTTAAATCAAGCCAGACCTAATATCCGTTAACATTGACCTGTAGTTGTAACTGAAGTCAATTACATTGCTAAGTTTTTCTTTTTGTCTATCAGTAGAAGTTATGCAAAATTCACAGGATTTGAAAACAGTAATTCACTGAACCAAGAAAATGGTAACATGTATACATCCAAGGAATTCAGTTTCGTAAAGCTACCTATGTAATTATTTCCCACACTTTCAGCTGCATGCTTAAAAATACTAACTGTAACATAATTTCATTTAGGAGCATACAAATCACAATTTTGATATAATCAAATAACATTGCATGGCTTGTAATGTCATTAAAAAGTAATCTGATAAATTTCATGTAAGAACCGCCAATGTCAACTAGCAAATAAAATGATGAATCAACCTTCAGAAATCTCCTTAATCTGAATATGCCAGGATTTTATTCTTTCAGGTAAGAACTATTGTAATTGTCATTAAACAAGCAAGTGATACATGACTTGACAAATATTAAAACAAGTACTACAGTCAATTATTAATTTGCACTGTTCTCTTTTAAATGCAGCAAATATCTCATTAATTTAATTTTAGGTGCCCACCAGTTTATATTTTACAGTCTGGAAGGCAATTTACTAACTGGCAATTACATACAGAATGATTGTTAATTCTGCTCCTAAGTGCTAGCTGCTTGAAAACTGTTACGTCTCTCTAATTTCTGACCTTCTTACAACAAGGGTGAGGTACATTGGGAATAGCAAGGCCTAGCAGAGAAGAGCTGGACATGTCATTTGTGACTCATTCTTTTAATTCACCGTGCTAATCAACTGAACTGCCACAATCTCCCAAGGTAATTGTATCTTTACAATAGTTGAAAGCAGCAGGCTACAAGGCATAGATAGATGGTATGAGAGACCTTCCCCATCCTTCTGAGAATCAGCACAGCCATCGCGCGACATGTGGCTCGTGAAGTCTGGGACTGTGGGGTGTTTTAAACTGGGTAGTTTTAAATCAGCATACACATATCATTTGAATGCCTCCACTTCTGTACTTTGGAAGCTTCTTTTCCACACTACACCCTTGTTTCGTTCTTCTGCAGCTTTATTACCCTTTGTTCCACCTCATGCTGAGAAGGTTAAATGTTAGAATGCCAAGCCAGACTGCAAGCATGGTGGGATACTGATGAGAACCAGATGCCCTGGAGATTCTACCCCTCCTTCTTATGGGACTACATAATTTTCATATTGTGAAATACAGTGAAGTTTGGCTCAGTTTTCAGGGGTGAGTGTAATTTCCAATGATTATCTCGTTGTCCCCATCAATTTCGGGGCAATACAAATCAGACTGAAGTTTCCAGGTCAGACAGGCTGTGACCTTACCCTTCCTCTTACTTTCTCTAGCCATGTAGTACCTGAGACACGTAATAACTTGTAGCTTTTTTTTTATTTGTAGGCTTTCAGTAAATTAATTGCAGCCAGAAAGCTCTTACTAACTTTGATTCCCTGAAATGTCATTTGTTCATATGTCCTATGATTTCTTGGGACAAAGAATACATTGACCAAGGTAGTAGTGTGGATTTTAAACAGTGGCAAATTGGGAAAATTGCCATGAAAAGGCTACTAAATAAATTAAGTTCATCTACTAAGACTGGATTCTCATTAGTGCATGCAATAAAGTCATTGAAACAACCCATTTATTAATTGCTGCTTTTAAAACAAAACGGTCTTACACAAACATACGCACACTACAAGCCTAAACACACACACATATTGCTACTTAATAATAACAGGACTATTACTGAAAAAAATATCAAAATTATTGCATAACAGTCCGGGACTTGTAGTATCACATTTGCAATATTACATTTTCGATCTATGTTAAGTCTGCTGCAGAAATTCTAATGAAATTCTCTCTCTCTCTCTCTCTCTCTCTCTCTCTCTCTCTCTCTCTCTCTCTCTCTCTGTGTGTGTGTGTGTGTGTGTGTGTGTTTAATCATGTTGTCAAATTAACTATTTAAAAGATAACAGCTAGATTACTTATTTAACTATATTGTAATTAACCAACACATAACAGCTAGGTTAAAAAGAACTAAATAAATGCATTATGATTTAACTCTATGGAACTTTTCCAATAATCTACTGCTGCTATTTCGTCATGAGATTGCTGGAAGGCTTTCAGGTAACTTATTATTAAGTTTATTCTGACTTAGATGCAGTACATATTCTTTTGAACTCTAATGCTCAGTCACCTCAGAACACCAGAATGAAACTTTTTAGAAATTTAGGATTTAACTAGAAGCTATGCACAGACCTTTGTTTCTAACCAGACTAATGGCAAAATGCTCCACCCTTTCGTACTTGCACAATGAAATCACATGCAAATATGGAAGAGGCAAAATTTGCATCAAAATGTCATTGTCCATAGTCAAGGTTAAAACATTAGGCATGAGTTTTAAGATGTCCACAAGAAAGACACTTAATACTTAGACAACCATTTAGCCTTACATATACTTTTACCCATGATTTCTTTTAAAGTCCAATGGGCAACCTTGTTAAAACAACAACCACAGACCATTTTATAATTAATTCAAAATCTGTAAAAATGGGACAGCTAGGGGGGGAAAAGTGCTATTTCAGTATGTATTCAAACTTAGTATTAGTTTAAGATGTATGCATTATTGTTAATCTATCGTGCATTTTTATTTGTCTGTTTTTATTCTAGTCCTAGCCTTTATACTATTAAACTATTTTAATGAGTCTACCAACACTCTAAAGGCATCATACTGTACATATGATAAATACTGTAAATCAGCTCTTTCCCTGGGATTATGTATCCCCCCAAAAATACATATTTGGTTTAAAGATGGGGCTATCCACATGCCCCTATTGATGCCAAAGACTCTTTTTATTTTCAAATCTGGTATCCTAAAGAATATCCAACATGGCAGCAGCATAATCAATTATTACTTCCTTTACTTTGGATATGTGTTTATCACGTATGTCATTGATGCTCTTTTTATAGATTTTTATCTAATTCTTTATTTAAGAATTCTAATGAAATATTTAGAAATGGTTTTTGAGAAAATCCATTGCACATAAATTCTGACAACTCTGATTTACTTTTTGAAAACTTAAATACAATTTAAGTACACGTTAGCTAACATAATGCAGAAGACTTCTCTTTTTTCCACTATATAAATTCTCTCTCTCTTGCTCTCTCTCTCTCTCTCTCTCTCTCTCTCTCTCTCTCTCTCTCTCTCTCTCTCTCTCTCTCTCACACACACACACACACACACACACACACATACAGAGAGAGAGAGAGAGAGGGGGGGGGGGAGAGAGAGAACATTTAAATTTGCTCATAAACCTCTTACACTGGGATAAATCTCTCAGAGACAGTTCAATTAATCTGGATCAAGTGATTATTGGATAATTTAAAATATGAAAGTGACACTTTTTCCCTCATATTTCCAACTCTATTGGAAATATATTTTAAATTTTATATACCCAGATATAATATTTCCCATGGCTATAGGAACCTTGCCATTAAAAATTTTTCTCCCTCACAGACTGCACACATACATACCCACACACAATTTACATATGATCAGTACAACTTGTAAACCATAGTGTTCATTCTTGATTACATATTCCTCCTGACAAAATTGTCAGTAAAACGATTATTACAATTTATGATTACATTTGGCTTTTTTAACTAGTATGTTCTTTGGATTTCTTTTTTAGAGAAAAAAATAGTTTACATACAAAAAGATTATGTATTTGCAAAATTCAAATTTGTTTCTGTTTTCATTACATGTTACAGTAATACCCATTCATAGTAATTACTGCAACCACAATTGGTCCCTACAATATTTACAGTGAGGTCTACATTTATGAAATATTATGTTTGTTAAACAACAATATTTAAAACAATATTATGCAATCACAGACCACAGTTCGCATTCATTAATTTTAACAGAATGTAAACTTGAGTATCCTACTCAAGGATATATTGTAGTTTTGTACAGTTTAAACATTTATTTTTTACTATGCTCTGGATTGCTGATAATGCATTAATACATATGAAATTTATGTAGAGCTTAATTAATTAATTAATTAAACAATAAGCTTCTTTTAAATTAAAATGGAGTGGACATAAAAAGAATATTTACTCTGATTAAATAAATACCAAGTTAGTTGAATATGGAGTTTCTTCTGTGGAATTAAGATGCATTTTGAGACTGATCCATCATTTT
>NC_138207.1:67112407-67132407 GCF_964194415.1 Vipera berus
ATGTACTAATATTGGAAGAGATTGATCTGGATCTAAATGATAACCTAATACTCTATAGAACTAAGCTCATAATGAGACTAGTTTTTTCTTTCCATCCCCTGTCTGTCTGTCTGTCTGTCTGTCTGTCTGTCTGTCTCTCAGGAAGAAAAGGACTAAGACAGAGAATTCAGCCTTCTTAATTGTAAGCCTCATTAGTGATGGTTGCCAGGCAAATACACACCTATGAAAGAAGTAAACAATACGTCATAGATCATAATGACTCTTGCGCTTGGGGCAACCTTTAATTATTATATTTTTTTTGTTCTCTCTTACCTTAGCTATTAGAGAAGAAAAACATTTTTCTTCTGCAAAGAACATTAAAATTCTGATACCTAAATTATATTTTATTTAGTTCACCATTGCATGTAATCACCATTCCTTTATGTTTTCAGTAAATCTGATTCACTATTTGTGGATTGTTGAGTTTTATGTCATTACTAGAATTAATGAAAAGGCTGTTCAACTGTACAGTAAAGCCGAGTTGCCTAGCTTAAGTAGGCGCATGACCATGGTATATGAAGTAAAATGTTGATTCTTGGCATAAGAAGTTCAACAACAAACAAGCAGATTGTCTGTCAGGGCACCTAATCCAGCATCATGTTTATGATCATGGCTAGCTACATTTTTAAGGGCATAAGATGGGCATGGGGACACAAGTGCTATCTGCTTTTGTTCACATTGTTCAGAATAAGAAAAAGTGTCTGTGTTTTTTTCTCTCTCTGTATAATATATCTTGGAGGTCATATCTATTTGAGATCATATGACAATAAGCTCCTATTGAGTTTTATTTTTTGTCAATTTAATGAGTACCTTTTGAAAGTCAGAGGTTAATGTGCATCACTACATGCCCTACAATCAAAATTCATAATTTAATTATAAACAGTGTCAAGAAGTAACATGTGAAGAAATCATTTTCTGTTTGCAAATAAGCATGGCTTCAAAATTATGAAAGAATTAAAGGTTGAGTTTATCCTGATTTAGGGGAATGCAAGAAGCCATTCTTCAACATTGGTGAATGTAATATACAGTATCATTACACCCACATCATAACCTTTGCAATTCACCAGGATTCACTGACCCTCTATATTATTATTATTTTTTAAGTTACAGGGAGCATGGGACAAAGAACTCTTCTGTCACCAGTGGCAAGGACATATAGATGAATTCAACCTATTGATTTATAAGTCTTAAGGTAGATAAAATAGTTATTATTTGCAGAATTAATTTCTTGCCCAACTAGCTTATAACTTGACACTAGGTCAACTAATTAGACACCAAGTTCTCTGTTAATGCTATTTTTGCATTTCTGTTTCAATTTTTCACTAAATATTGGTTGTGATGTCTGCATCCTGAAACTGTTCTTCCCAAAAGATTCATGTGCCCCTCTTTTCTTATTGTTCTGAAAAAGTATAAACCTAACTTTTATTTTTCAAACAGTTGTCTCCATGTTTGTTATTTCTGTAATTTAAGGACTAGCATAGTGTCTTCTATTTTTATTGTATTATTTCTTCTGATGTGGAAGATCATATATGTGGCAAAAAGTAGCCTATTAACGGCATAAATAAACACCATTTTTACCTGAAAAGAAAGCAAAATTTAATGTAATGTTTTCAACTCTCAAAGGAAGATTAGGCAAGATCTGTATTTCAGATCTGTATTATCTGAAAACCATTACTACATTGTCAGTGACAACTTTTTTATTTTAAATATAAATTATTTGGGGCAAATGTTATCTCTTTTTCAGTAAAATGTAACCTGTATTGCTTTATACTTTTAGAAATGTATCCATTATTACTCTATAGATTTGTAAGGTATCAGTAGCTCTTTCAATAAAAGTAACTGGGATTGGATTTGGCCTTACGTAAATCCTAGATAAATATCAGATGCTAGATGCTTGAATATGCAACATGCAGTGGTTGACAGTGTTTTATTTTAGAGAATTGAAATTACTTTTCTCTTTGTACACTAACATTTTTAGGAAAAAAAGGATGAGTAGATATAGTGCCTTAATGTGCTGCAGTAAGGCCCAGTCCAGTGAGTGAAGTCATAGTAAATTCTTTACAAAAACTACCATTAATCATCTTTTAAGGTTGTATGCAAACTTACATGCATAATGTATATTTTTCTGATGATTTCAAAAAGCCAAAGTAAAAGAAAATCGAACTGAAACAGAAAAAGCTGTTAGCAAATAAATAGAGAAGAATAGAAAATGGCTGAACATTGCAGATGTTAGATGTTATGAGAAAGTTAAGTCAAAAGCAAATAAAGAAGGAACAACCTTGTTTTTAAAGTGGAATCAGAAAAGCTAATGCATTTTAATGGAATGAATCCAGAGGACAAAGAAACCATGAAAAATAAATAAATATGGTGGTGTGCGGGGAAAAAAATGGTGCAAAGAAAGCATTGCAAATTAAAAAGGCATGTAAATGTGTGCCTACCATTTTCCAGATAAGAAGGGGCCGTACCTTCTGAGGGGTCAAGGCGGCGAGCTCGCCTTCCATGTTTGGAGTTGTTGTGTACAAACATGTTGTCTGAGACAGCCAGAACATGGCCATCCACATTGACTGTTGTTGATACAACAACCTAGGGGGTAAAGAAAGAAAAAAAGACATTTCTTTTTTGAAGCATACACACTCTGAAAATGGGGTGCACCTATTGCAATAAAGCTCATGCTGAAAAAATGTATAATGTTGTATCTATTTTTATGAACTCCGTCTTATTCATAGATGCAATTCACTCTTTTTTTGGCCAACGCCAGAGATTTTTCTACACATAGTTCCCCTCCCTTCTTCAACACCCTCCACACTAATTAGAGTTTAATCTCCTATTATGCTAACAAATGAATTCAATTCTAGGAAAATATTCTTCCAGTCATTTGTTTCAGAAACACCCCTCTAACCACTCATTTTAAAAGCTACTGTTTTGATTGATCTGTTGATATATTGATTAGATAGTTTATCTAATTAAAATTTGTACACTTGAGACTGTCTTCAAATGAAGAATTGTGAGCACTCAAAGTCAAAGGGGAAAATACTTCATAAATCAGTAGCTATATGTAACTTTCTGCTGTTCTCTTCAGAAATGATCTTTAGGTCATTTTTGCTATCGTATTTACAAAGCAATCTTATAAATAGCTGTTATGGGACAGGGAATTTTCAAAAATAGAAGAATTGTCTCATTTAAAGATTGAAAAGGGGGGAAAAAAGAAATGGCATTCCCTTCCACTATAATAAACATTACTATTACTTGGCCTGGTATAATTTGACACAGGATGGCTTTAGCTTCTTCGTGCAACTCACACAGAACATTTCTTTTGCGCTTTCTAGAATCTGAGAAAAAGAAATCCAGACCAGATATTGACACCTTCTTTGAGATTATATGATTGTAGCTATTCTAGTGCACCATTAAAATATCCTATGGATTACTTAGCAAGATAGAAACAGACATAAGGAGATGTTTACATCCCTTCATCTTTTTTCTGTTTTATTTTTAAAGAATATGCCTTCTTTCTGCATGCAGTACAGAAATATTCTTTCTAGCTATATACAATTCTCTCACATTTCCATTTTTCGTCCTTCAGAGAGAAAAAAAAGATTCACAAAATACGATGAAAAGAACTAGGAGAAGATTAACCTATGTTGGATTTGCACATCTATGTCAGAACAATTCTGATCACCAAAGGGAAAATTATAAATTACTCTCCAAAGAACTTTAAGGTTCTTTGCAGATAACACTAAGCTGGCAGGAATAGCCAACACCCTAGAAGAAAAGCTCAGGATCCAAAAGGTTCTTGAGCAATGAGCCCTATCTAACAAAATGAAATTTAATATAGAGAAAAGCAAGGTTTTACAGCTAGGCAGGAAAAACTAAAGGTACAAGTATAGATTAGGCCAGAGGTAGGCAACCTCGGTTTTTTTTATGACTCATGGACTTCAACTCCCAGAATTCCTCAGTCAGCATAGCTGACTCAGAAATTCTGGGAGTTGAAGTCCATGAGTCATAAAAGAGTCAGCATAGCTGACTCAGTAATTCTGGGAGTTGAAGTCCATGAGTCATAAAAGAGCCGAAGTTGCCTACCCCTGGATTAGGCGAAACCTGGCACAAAAACAGTAACTATGAAAGGGACCTTGGAGTCCTAGTGGATGATCACTTAAATATAAGCCAGTAGTATGCAGCAGCAACCAAAAAAAGTTAACATAATTCTTGGTTGTATAAACAAAGGCATAGAATTCAAAATCATGCGAAGTATTAGTACCGCTTTATAAAGCTTTAGTAAGACCACACTTGGAATACTGCATCCAGTTTTCATCACCGCATTACAAAAAAGATGTTGAGACTTTGGAAAAAGTGCAGAGAACAACAACTAAGATGAATAAGGGCCCAGAGACTAAAACATTTGATGAAGGTTACAGGAATTGGGTATGGCTAGTCTAGAGAAAAGAAGGACTAGGGGTGACATGATAATGGTGTCCCAGTATTTGAGAGTCTGTCACAAAGAAGAGGGGGACAACTTATTTATCAGAAGGCAAGACAAGAAACAATGAATGGAAACTAATCAAGGAGAGAAGCAATCTGGAATGAAGGAGAAGCTTCCTAACAGTGAGGACAATTAACGGGTGGAACAGCTTGCCTTCAGAAGTTGGTAACTGGAGGTTTTTAAGAGAAGACGAGAAAGCCACCTGCTTGAGCAGGAGCTTGGTAGAAGACCTCCAAGGTCCCTTCCAACTCTATTCTGATTGATTGAATGCATGCTTAATGTGTGATAACTAATGTTTTCTGCAACTGAAAACAGCATAGTGAATATGAATATCAGAAACGACTTCAGGCACTTCTAATACAGAAAGTAGCCATAATCAACTTAATTCATATGTTGATTTATTCTACTATGACAATGGTTTTTCCTTTCTTATCTTTAATTGGAGATCTTCTATTTCCAAGTTCAGAAGCACATTTAACCCTGGCTATTACTATCGCTGTGTCCACCACAGGAAAGTGATGGATAAGGCTTTCCAACTATTTCTTAGCACAAATTTTAAAATGAATACTTACAAAAATGAAAATTCTCGCATTAACATCTGTCCATTAGATGTTAGGTGCCATTTTACTGTAATGATCAATTATATCATTATAATGAAATGCCTTTCCTATTGCATTCCATATATAGACTTGTAAGACACTTTCGTATGTTGTATTTATTGTTAAGGATCCTATATGTGCTTATAAGTCTACAAATCAAACTTAGAAAATTATATCACAAACTGAGACAGAAACTCCAGTGACAACAATGTGTATAGTACTTAAGGTTTGACTAGGTTAAGTATTTGACTAGACCAAAAAAAATCTAGATGCACTTTCAGCCATAGATACTCATAGAGAAACAAAATAAATGGAACCACACACTTATTCTCCATCCAAATACCTTACAGCAGGGGTCCCCAACCCCGGTCAGCTGCTGGCACCGGTCCATGGCCTGTAGGGAACCGGCAGGAGAGCATGCAAAGCTTCATTTACACATGCACGGGATCTAGGCTGCATGTGCTAAACCATCCCTCCCCTACTGCTACTGCCGGCGCCAGTCCATGGAACCAGAAAGATTGGGGACTGCTGCTTTACAGGATTTTTGTGAGTCTCTATTGCCTTGGGATCCTGGAGATAAGGTAAGATATTAATCTAATATATAAATAAATAAAAAGGTTTCACTACTTCTGTACAGTCATTTCTCTAGGTATCTGCGCTTCTTTTTCTAAAGAACCACTTCTTATTTTTCTAGTGCTGAGATTAGGGAAGTTTCTATGCATATTGACAAAAAAATCACACATTTCTTGAAAGAAAAGAAAGGAAGAAAGGAACAACTTACAATGGTATCACAGATAAATTAATGCAATATACTTTCCCTTTGGAAACCAGTGAGTACAAGGCATCAGATATAAATTCTTTTATATTTTCAATGTTTTAGATCACCTTTGATCCTGTTTTTTTTCCACATGCTCTAATTAGCTATCAGCTATTATAGCACCTTCTCCTGTATATTCGGCCTCCTCTGAGGCAGCCATCTGTGTTCCCCTTGAGAAAAGCCTGAGGGTGTTTCTCTAGAAGTCTGCGATTCTGCAGCCTGCACTGTTTTCTCAGGGGAAAAAAAAAGCAAAACATCCCTCCCCCCACCCCCACCCCGCAAAAATACACATGCACAGACTGTATTTTTGCCTTGGTTATCCATTTTAAGGGGCTCGCACTGTTAACTATTTACAACATTTTAAATTTCATCCTATCTATAGTTACCTTATTAAGGCAGTGGTTTTTAGCTTTCATGAGTTGTAAGACGATTCATACACCACATAAAGTTTAAAGTGTTTTTAGGACTGAATTGTCAAAACAGTTGTCCGTAGAATGAAACATATTTAAGTAGAGTCCTAAACCAAGTTTTTGCCTCTTTTTTTTCTCTAACTGATAGACCCACAATATAATTTTTAAAGGATAAAGTCTTTAAATATGCACTACAAATTTATCAGTGAGTACCAATATGGGGGAAAGAGGGTGGCTGTCTCAGACACAAAAGTATGTTTTATATTCTCTTTAGTTTTATTTGATTGGCTCATTTTTGCCATGCTTCTAATGAAAATGCTGACACATATATTTTTAAAACAGGTTTAAAATCTTGTTTAAGACCTGACATCCTGTTAAATCTACTTAAACATTGTAAGAAGTCGGCTTATTATCTACGGAAGCTGAAGGAAGACTTTTTAGGAGTTCTGTTACCAGCTACATGATTACTTATGACTGGTGTGGCAAGTGGATATTTCTACTAATTCCAGGTTTTAAGTTCAGGTAATGCAAATTTCAAAGACTTTATCGATCCTTTAAAATGTATTTTGTAAGTCTACCAACTGGAAAAAAGTAAAAGAAAAATCTTCAGTTAGAACTGCACTTAGCACAAGTAGTCTTCACTTAATGACTAGTCACTGAATGACCATTCAGAGTTATGACAGCCTTGGGAAGGGTGCTTTACAATCTGCACAGCATTTCCAACTATTGTAAAATGTTGCCCTCTCCCTCCCTATGGTCATGTGACCACATGCCAGGGTTTAGCTCATGTTTATAACCAGTTGCAATATCCTGTGGTCTTATGATCATGATTTGCAACTCTGGTGCCATTTTTCATCAAACGCTCGTCGGGTATGCCGGATTATCTTAATAACTATGTGGTTCAATTAACTAGCATGGTGACTTACTTTACGACAGTTTTAAAAATGGTCACAAAATCAAATTAGGTCATGTGGTGGCAAGCATATCAACTGCCCTGAATTATAACCAAAATTCCAAGGGTTTTCCTAAATCAAGGACCATCTGTATGTTTCATTTTATGGATAATTGTACTGACAATTCAACCCTACAAGCACTTTATGTCTTTCAGTGGATCATTATTATCAATGATACATGAACTTAAGATACATGAAAATGAGGACTTCATGAAGTTATTTTTAAGTGTTACCTTTTTATTTCCTACACAGGTATTTATGGTAGAATGAATCATTTTATTGAATTGGGAAACTATGCATATCAACCCTCTGCTATAGCCTTTAATAATGCTGTTATTCTATTATGTTATTTTTAACATTTTTCTTAATTGCTCGTGAAAGTAATTATCTGTTAAAGCATAAACTGTTCTATAGTAGTTTGGATTAACCAAGGTAGATTTGGAAAACAATTCTACTTCTCCCATGTTAATATGTAAAAAAATATACTACATAAAAATTACAATGATGAATCCAACTTTCAAGAAATTCTTTTTCTACAGAAATTACATTTTATTATAATTTTTTAATTTAATTTAATTTAATTTAATTTATTGAGATTTGTATACCGCCCTTCTCCCAAAGGGACTCAGGGCGGTTCACAGGGCATAAATATAAATAACAATACAAACATTAAAAGACAATTAAATCAGTGCCCAAGTTAAAACAAAAATAATAAAACAAGCCTATAAAAAACCCATGTACCCCCATCAGGCCAGACCCGCTAGTTCAAATAAATGGGTCTTATTCAATAGCATAGAGAAAGCTCTGAAGGTAGGAAAATTATTATCAGATATTTCCAAGTTCTTTTTTTCTTTTCTTTTTTTTTTGCAAGGAGAAACAGTCCTGCTTAGGTCTATTCAGTTCATCATAAGAGAAATAACTAAAATGGGAAGTAGAAGAACAAGACAGAATTTCTGTTTCACTCCTGAAGGAGAACTGAAAATATAACTTGCAATTAAATTAGACAAATAATTACTGGGGAAATGACAAACCTTGGTTAAATTTGCTGCTTTGAATGTTCTTTCTAAAGAAAAAAATAGTACTGAAATAATATAATAGGCTTTCCCTCTGTAAAAATCCTTACAAATCGTCTGTATGTAATTTTAATTCTTTTTTAAAACAGTACCTGGAATCTTCGCATATCGCGCGGGTTGCCTGCATTCTTCAGACAGTTTTGATTGCACTTGAGGAAAAACTTTAGAAAAAATCTACAAAAATACAAAATTAGAATTTGTTAGAAAAATCAGGCATTAAGAATAAATGTTGAAGCATGTAATATGTTGTTGCTACAAATGGCAAGTGATGGATAGCTGAAAATATACTCGTTTTATTACTGTAAAGTAGTAATAGATCCAGACTGAAGATTTTTCTTATAGCAACAATATATATGATCTTCCTATATTTGAGCAAAATATATTTGGCCATCCAAAAGTGCAGTTCAGTGCAAACCTATTTAATAATATTAATGTTGCAATCCTAATAATGTTTATTCAGGTCTATCCATGATTCAGATGTCAGAATATCTACAATTTTACACCACCTTATTCAAGAATATGTTCCACAAAATTCAGCAATATTAATTTTATCTGACATATATTATATTAGTATAGAAACAGAAACCAACATAAAATAAATGGCTGGGGTACTTTACATTATTACAGGGTATTACAATTTTCTACATGCTTTAGTAAAGAAGAATTATAGATGGCCCAATTGGCTGCATAGTATGCAATCTGCTTCCTGATACATGTGGAAAAATGCATTTAGTTTATTTCATCCAGAATGGGTTTATCCCTATGAAGAAGTCTCCAAAATCTCACCATTCAAAGTTCAAGGTAAAATAAACAAATAAACAAAACTTTTAATTTATAATCACTTTAGCAATTCCTGATGAAGAAGGCAGCTTGAAAACTGGTAGGATTTTTTAACCCTGAATGCCAGCTAAATCCTAACACAGTAGATCAAGAAACAAATTGTGCTACTACAACACAACCACAGAAAATGCCTAATGGAATTCTCCAGTAAGAAATGTAGGCATGTTGATATCGTGGGATTCTCAACAATAGACACAGCATTTAATTGTTTATGAATCCCCCTTCCCCTCCCACTTTGTCTGAATAAATCCATGAGTTGTATCATGGATTTAGCAGAGCTACTGAAGAAGGTAAGTGGACAGCCACTGAAATGTTTTTGACATATCTATACTCATAAAATCTGAGCATCAAAACTTGATGCATTTGGACAATCCCTGGGGAGAAAGTACCAACTCTTCAAATGGCCATAAACAAATGCTATCATCTAATCCAAACCAGGGTGAGGCTGATCTAGTAAGGCCCAATAGTATTTTCCTAGAAAATACTGGTGTGTGTATGGGGGGGAAACCATGGAAACAAGAGTGAGACACTTTGAAAGGCAAGAGCCAATTTGGTGTAGCAATTAAGGCATCAGGCTAGAAACTTAGATGCTATGAGTTCTAGTCCCACCTTAAGTGTGAAACTAGCCGGGTGACCTTCGAACAGTTATTGTTTTTTAGTCCTAGGAAGGAAGCCATGGCAACCCACTTCCAAAATCTTGCCCCCCCAAAATGGCAGTGAGTTGCCCAGGCAGTCACCAGCAGTCAACACAGGTTTGAAGGTACCATGAATGAATGAATGAATGAATGAATGAATGAATGAATGAATGAATGAATGAATGAATGAATCTGAAAGGCAGTATGTTTGCAAGATTTTCAGCCTTGATCTTGATAGCCTCCAGAAATAGGGAAGGAAGGGTCCTGTACCAGACTCACAGGATGATATTATTATTATTATTATTTATAACAGAACAGAATAACAGAGCTGGAAGGGACCTTGTAGGTCTTCTAGTCCAACCCCCTGCTCAAGCAGGAGACCCTATCCCATTTCAGAGGGGTGGCTGTCCAGTCTCTTCTTAAAAGCCTCTAGTGATGGAGCACCCACAATTTCTGAAGGCAAGCTGTTCTATTGGTTAATTATTCTAACTATCAGAAAATTTCTTCTTATTTATAGATTGGTTCTCTCCTTGGTTAGTTTCCAACCACTGCTTCTATTATTATTATTATTATTATTATTATTATTATTATTATTATTATTATTATTATTATTATTATTATTATTATTATTATTATTATTATTATTATTATTAATCATCGCACAGTCAGCCAGATGTTCAGTCTGGATTTGGCATTTTTGTCTACCTATCAAATCCTTATCAAGGACCTGAGTTAGGCAGATGTGGATGTTTGATATCGTCGCCAGATGGAAGCACTTCCTAGTAAGGCCGCCTTTTGCAATTGACTAATGGTGAATTTGTCAATGCCAATGGTGTTCAAGTGGTGCTCCAGTTGTTTTGGGATTGCACCCAAAGCGCCTATTACTATTGGTACTACCCTTGCTATTATTATTATTATTATTGTTGTTATTATTATTATCTTTTATTCATTAAACATGAACCTCAGTCAACTGAACATTCAAATTGACTGGCACTGATGGTTGACACGGGTTGCTGCCAGCATCCTAGGTATCAACCAGGTACCTCCTTAAAATGTAGGATGTTCCGAGTAGCACAGCTTTTTGTAGCATTGCTGAAGTTATTGTAGAAAGCTGCAATTTCTTGATGTATTTTGCAAAGTTTGTGGACATAGTTCCCAGTGCCCTGATGACAATGGGTATCACTGTTACATGTTTCATCCATAATCACACAGTTTCAATGGCCAGGTCGCAATATTTCATATTTTTTTCCAGTTCTTTTTCTTCGACTCTGGTATCTCCTGGTACAGCAATATCAATCAGTTATATGCTTCTGGCGTATTGTGTTCCAAATGGCGATCTGTCTGTATTCGAAAGTCCCACAAGATCTTCACCCTCTCATTCTCAACAGCTTTTTCCACCCTATGTTCCCATGACTTTTCAGACACAGGCAAGTTGTATTATTATTATTGTTGTTGTTGTTGTTGTTGTTGTTGTTGTTGTTATTATTATTATTATTATTATTATTATTCCAATGTCTTTTCCTGAAATCAAGTTTCTGGCCTGAAGAGTAGCAGAAGGAGTATCAGTGAGTCCAACATCTGGCAGCAGCGCAGTTGGCAAGTAAGTAAAAAGATCTGTACAGTGGTACTTTGATACTCAACTGCTTTGAAACTCATCAAATTTTGTACTCAACACATTTTAATGTGAAAATTTTGCCCTGGTACTCATCGTTTATTTGGTACTCAACACACAAGCTAGAACATGTTGGTATCTATTGCCTTGGGACTCAGTACATTATTCCTTATGGGAAAACTTTGTTGGCACACATCGTTTTTGCATCTCCCGGAACCAATTAATGATGAGTACCAAGGTACCACTGTAGTTGCTATACCTATTCTTGGGGAAGCCACCATCTCTCCTTTCACTTCCTTTTACTGGGGTAGATCATTTAGAAAATGTAGTTTCCTTAAGCAATTCCATCTGCTGATATTCCATCTGGAGAGCATGAATAGACTGAAGAAGAGCTGAGAGAATCTTAAACAAGTTCTGATACATGTTAGCAAGATGAAAAAACCTGAAGTAACCACTGTACTTTCAGCATCTGCCACTGTAAGAGATTTTCTTTAAAGGGAGATTTTGAAGCAGGATGATTCATTGCTTACTAAAGAGGAGGAAAATTTGCTTCCAAAATGCTGGTATTTGCAGAAGGAGTCTTCACAGAAATAAGGACATAACCAGAAGATACAATAACTAATTTTCTGTGAGATTTTGGATACTATTTTATATGAACTCTCAGGATAATAGATTCAATAAACACTTGCCTCCAATCCAGAGGGAATTTCTACAATGAAATTCCTACATTTCATGTAGGAATTTCTACATATGATCTTTAATAAAGCTAACATTCAAAATAGTATATACAATCAAGTGTTTGCCTCTTTCATCAATTCTTTTCAGCTAAATTGGTAAAAGTAGATATGATAGTTATATACTAAGATGGGATCCATTTTGTTTCTTTTGGTTTTTAATAGATTGAATAAAGACTAGATTCTTTCTTCCTCTGAACATCTATTAAAGAGTATTGAAGAAGCGCAACAGCCAACACAGCCCTAATAATAATTAAAAACAATACAGACAATTCACTTAAAAAAGGAAATGTAAGGAATACATTCAGTGATATATCTTATTTGATATATCAAATCAAGACACTTGACACAATTAAGTACAGTTAAGTATTGTGTGCTCTTAAAGCAGTTTTCTAAAACTTGGTATGTTATTTTTCAATTTAAAAAGTCAAATATCTCTAAGGACTATAACTGAGCATGAAGTATCTATTCCATCAATGAGTTGTAGCATTTCCTAAACTTTAAAAAAATGTATTAGGAATAGAAGGAATCGTACAATCAACTGGGCTCTTGAGTTCTTATTCAATGACCAAGAAAAAAAGTTTTTTGAATACATATCAATCCAGGTTTAGAAGGGAATTCCTTATCTTTTGAAATCAAATCAACATGTCAGTGTCTATGAGAATTCATATTGATTCCCTTCATTTGATGCTAATATTCAGAGGGGAAAAAAATAAATACGATGAACTTTAATCCTATCTCAGTTCTGCCCACACCCTGTCTCTTCTGCAGGTCTTGTAAGGAAGGTAAATATTGAGAATAATGTGAAAATCATTTATTGGAAAGAGTAGCTGCCCTTAGTAAACTCTATGGAACTGTAAGAAGATATACACTGTGGTTCTTTCCCCCTTTGCCTGTTATTTACTCACAATGGGAAAGGTGTTTGTTTCTGAGTCTTATCTTTCTTAGAGAAATCTTTTGTTTGAAAATTATTAAGTTTCTGCTCAAATGCCACCTGTTGATCTACTTTCTTGTCTTTTTCTTGCCATATCATTTGCTAAGTAGAGTTCTAATAAGAATAATAAAAAATAGGTTCTTGGGAAGAACTTTCGCTAAAAACTTGCAGCTGCAACTTCACATTGCTGTGAACAGATCATCATAATTTATTCATTAATTACAATATGTTATTATGGGCTATCAAATGGGTGTCAGCACTTAGTGATTAACTAGACAGATTTGCCATGTACCAATTTTCACAGAAATGGTATAAATATGAAACTTATTATAGAAATTAGAAAAATATGCAGGACAGTGAATGTAATTTATGAAAGGCTGAGGTCAAAAACCTTTGGAAGAGGATAGATTATTAAGAGAAAAGGAGTTTCCTCTTATTTTAATTAATAATTTCTAAATCATTATTTCACATTTATCTTGAATAAAACCCTACACATCTTGCCATATTCTGAAAAGGGAATTAAGAATAGAATTAGGATGCTCAAGATGAAATACCCTTTTTTCACCCAAACTCTCTTATAAAGTTTAGGAAAGAAAATAAATTTCCATGGTCAATATTATATATTCATTTTCCAGGATAAGTAGTTGGGACTGGAAATTCCAGGACTCTGGTATTGTCATACATGGCAGTCATGTAACTCTGGGATGCTGCAACCATTGTGGGTACATGCTAGTTTCCAAGTGGCCAAATTTCAATCATGTGACCATGGAGATCTTGAAATGGTCAGACGTTTGAGAACCAGCCATAAGTCACTTTTTTCAGTGCCATTGTAACTCATGAAACAAATTGGTCCTAAGGCAAAAATTACCTGAACCACATGTAGGCCAGTAGCTGTTCTCCCACTAAAGCAGGGCTATCAAATTGGCGGCCCACGGGCCAGACGCGTCATGTGCAGGCCATGGCCACCCCACCTCCACAAAGGCAAAAACCATCATGATACGTCACGATACATCACATGACGCGATCGAGTTTGACACCCGTGCACTAGTGGTTCACATTTCAAGAATTGTTTTCCCTTACGTATTTCCTTCATAGTGGTATGTTTTATTCAATGGTACCTTCTCCATGTGAAAAATTAAGCTTAGCCACCTACTATTCCTCTTGAGAAACAGCTTCGTTTAAAATAATTGTAGCTAATCACATTCTGTCTACATGATCTGTTGCTCTAAAGAAAAAAACCCGTAGAAGAAAAATGACTAAATACTTTGCGTAATAGGTAAAGTAATCATATATTATAAATCTGAGAGCAAAAACAAGATAAATCTTCGAACTATTAATAATGATTTTGATTTGGGAGCAGTCAAATAGATAAATTGAACTAAAGACAAAAATGACCCAAGGTGTCATTTATATTGTATATATAAAATATTACACATATTTTTTGTTCATGATCTATTTAATCGTGGCACAAGCAGAAAACACTGCAATAACAACAAGGGCACTGAGTATCTGCTCACTCTGATGAAGAAGAGGGGAAAAAAGTTAAGATGTGTAATTATAATGATTTATGCAATCATTCTTTTCTTCTGTCACTTCCATCCCTTTCATAGTGATGGAATTAGCTGGTTTGTAAATGTATTTTCACTGATCCATAAATTCTGTCTCTCTTATTTAGAACTATACGTTCTGGATGAAGCTAGTAGATACAGATAGTTCCCCTGCACTATTGAATTTTTGAGACAATCCTTTTAATAAATGAGTTGTATATTTTGAAAGAAAATATATATAGCTCTACGAGACAGTTGGACAGGTGTAGTGGGTTTTTGCTACCTTGCATGAATGAATGGCTTAAATATATTCCCTTTTCTAATTCTGAAACTCTTAATTTTTTTAATTGCCTGTCTCTGAATCTTTTTAATATTTTTCTTGGTCTGGGTGCTCCAGTGCTGATTTTATCCAGGTAAAGAAGAGTGACAACAACTAAAAGCACAATTGTTACTCGTCCCAACTTCTGCCAACCTAGCAGTTCGAAAGCATGTAAAAATGCAAGTAGAAAAATAGGGACCACTACGGTGGGAAGGTAACAGCATTCCGTGCACCTTTGGCGTCTAGTCATGCTGGCCACATGACCAGGGAGAAATCCTTGGACAAGCGCTGGCTCTTCGGCTTTGAAACAGAGATGAGCACCGGCCCCTAGAGTTGGAAACAACTAACACGCATGTGCAGGGGAAACTTTACCTTTTTAAAGAAGGGGAAAAGGCAAGACCACACCAAAAAAACAACAGCAAACCCAATCTGGATGCTCAGAAAACAGAGAAAATATGAAAAATAAAAGACTCATAAGTGAGCAGTGTGATGTGACCCTCAAAATGACAAATGCAATTAGAGACTTTACCAACAAAACTTTTTATTTATTTATTTATTTATTTAAACGGCTAACCATCTCACAAAGGTGATTCTGGGGCCTAACAAAAATGTTAAAAATGCAATATAAAAGCAATATAAACAATAAACTTCACAGTCAACCAAAACACAAAATGGCTGTTGAAGACACCATTCAGCACTGTGGGCTCAGTTACTTCTGCAACCAACTTGTCCGGAAAACAGCCAAATCTTAAAGACTTTCTAAAAAGTGACCAGAGATGAGACCTAACTAATCTTGGATAGTACAGCAGAACTACAGCAAAGGCACAATTCCTAGCTCCTGCCTGATTGACTTGACTCAGAGCATGCCCTGCTGCCCAACCTAATGGGAGAGTTAGTAACAAAGGGAGTAAGTGCTCACTGAAACACATTTATTTACATTCCCAGACCAATAAAACACAAATGCAGAATTCAAAATTCAGAAATCTCAATAAAACAGGTATGATTTATTTTTTGAAAAAAGCCCTGAAGGTATTAATAAATGAAAAGAGTATATCACCCAGCCTTTGCATCCCATAGCTACTGCAAGAAACTTGGCAACCTTGTAAGATTGTAATTTCAGAAAGAAGCCTAAAATATCTGATAATTAGGTTTATGAGTGCCAGATGCCATGGCAACACAAGGGGCAGTGTAGCAAAGGGTTACTGACCTTACTGTGTATCTGAGCAGAAGCACATATGATTGTTATGTGAGAGACTAGTATATTTGCCTATGGTCTTCAAAATAGGTGAAAATTTGAAACTAGGTTAAAAAAAATCTCCTTATGTGACACATTCACGATGTTGTAGAAGTAGCTACATCATTTCCAAATTATGGTGAAAACTAGTTTATGTAGGTCTGATCAGATCCCAACTCAACTATCATGTTTAATTTGGTTATCATATATTAAGAAGTCAGAAAAATTGGAAAAAGGTGCAGGTTTAATAAGGATGATCAGGCCTTGAAATGAAATCTTATGAGAATTATGGAACTGGATAGGTTTATCAGAGAAAAGATGACTGAGGAGAGATGCGATAGTACCTTTAAATCCATAAGGGGTGTAATAAATAAGAAAGTGAGTATAAGACCAAGAATAATCTTAAATTATATCAAGACTGGTTCAAGTTGAATGTTAAGACAATTCACTAAAAATAAGAATAGTTTACCAGAAGAACCAAGGTCAAGGCAAGTGATAAGTTTTCCATCATTAGATATATTCAAGCAGAAGCTGAACGTTTGTTTTTTTTATCAGAGATACCTTAATTTAGATTTCTGCACTCAGCATGATAGTGAACTTAATGGATACTTTTAACTTAACCAGGTCATGGTTAAGATGGTGCAGTTTTATGGTGTGATTATGCCATCATGAATTCAAGTCTACACTTAAATATCTTTTTGCTTCATGTCCACTTAGAGCACAAACAACTGAAATAAGTACGAAAGCATGACAGAATAATAAAATCACAAGTTTATGATTCTTTCATGCTTTCATACTTATTGCAGTAATCCATAAGACTTTCTTTGTGCTGTAAGTGGACATGAAAGCATAGAGATGTTTAAGTGTAGTCTTAAATTCATTATGGCATAATGACATCATATAACTGCATGATCTTAACCATGGCCTGGTCAAGTTGTTAATCCAAATCTCCCCCAGTCCAGAAAAGAAAGGTGAGATTTTATTATAGTTAATATCCAAAATTACTTAGCATTATCTTCATTTTGATTTTGTTAGCTAATATAATAAGAGTTCAGAAATCTAGTTACTTGGAATTACCTTCAGTTTAACTTTGTGAGCTGATATAGCTAGAGTTTGGAAACTTGGTTACAATTCAGATGCTCCCTTTTTTCTCTTTATCCGATATCAAAAGTGCTTTAAGCATAATTATCTTCTGTCTCATTCAACACACAAACTGTAAAAGTTTGTTTCATGTAAAATGGAATAATGAGCTGCAGTGTGGTTATATCAGTTTATATTTTTACTGCCATTTTACGATAGCTGAAGCTTCAATTTATCATTAAATTAAAATGCACTCTAAGTAGAATATAGTAAAAAGAGAGGAATTTGATAAAGAATATATTTTGAACTCATTTCAAGTCACCACCATTATTGTTTTCGTAGCGCTTGAAACAACACAACTAACAGTGCTACCCTCACTTGCTCTTTCACACACCCAAACACAAAACCAACCTAAAAACCCAAGGTTTATAAAGTTCGAATTAAATGGGATGCTGATAGTCCCGCTATAAAGACATTATAAAAACATCGGTTAAGTTCTCCCATTTTAGAACAAAATAGACTAAGAGGTGCATCAAAGCTGTATGAGCTATGAGAGAGGTTGCTGTGCAGAAATTGAAACAATGCTGACTTCTCCATTATAAGCTTCCCAGACATTTGGCCCAACATAGAACATCGAAATCCTGGCCTCTGTTTTCCACTACAAAAATACACTAACATTTTTTTTATTTTTCACATTTCTGTACCATCCTTCTCTGTCAAAGAGGGAAATACACAGATGTACAACACATATTGTATGTACCCTTCCTGATTAGATCCTCAATACACACACACACACTCATACCACAAATTACTTCACAACACAGAAGAAAATACAGATGCCTCCTATGGCCAGTATTAATAAAGAAGATGGAAAGAAATCAGGACATGAGGCTTCTTGCAATATCTGTAGACAGATTCATAGACATTCTTATGGTTTTAGTTATACAAGAGGACTAATGGGTTGAAATGGGCAATGAGATGGCCACAAATAATTTTCTAAATCACAGACATGGTAGCCCTAATAGAAGTACTGCGTTTAAATAGCTGACTGTTTAAATACAGAACTAAGTAAGGGCAAATTTTTGTATGTCCTCTGGAGGATGACTCTTGTCAAAAGGGGGGGGGGTCAATTTTCCGCTCAGAAGGATTTTGAGAACTTCATAGGCTTTTTTTAAAAATCAACTATTTTGACATTAGGCTTCTTGATTTTCCTTTGAACATATTGCTAAAGGAAGGGCACAAGACCTCTCAATTAAACTGCATTATCTATGACAAGGATTCATTATTTTGAAATCAAAATTACATCTTTTATTAACTCAACTCACCTATATATTTAGCTCACAATACCTCTTAACACCCATCTGCTATCAGTGTACATTGAGTCACTTGATATTCCACCCACCAATTTTTCCTAACAACCACTGTGCAATTAAATTCAACACGTTCTGTTGCGAGGTAAATTAGGCACACCTGCGGCCAGACTTCATTTGAACTGCATCAGAAAAGGACCTAACAAGGTGAGAGCACACCACAAAGTTATAGTCCTGTCAAGCAATTAGGTTTTCACTTCTGGGACATCCGCACAGTGCAATTATGCTACACATTACAACCTGGCTAATCTTCTGAACAAATGTCATGTCTCAGAGAAGGTAGTAAAAGCAGTTCATCTGCAAATGTGTCTGAGCTTAAGCCTTATGCACATAGCAATCTAGAGGAGACATTTCTGATCCCGGGAATGATTCCCCATTGTTTTTTTTCCCTCACACTCCACGCCACCTCACATAATTAACCTGGCTAAAGTCTTCTTCACGTTGTGAGGTTTTCTGAGAAATTAACAAGATTAAAATTATGGCAATTTTCCTTTTAAATGTATATATGACAACTGGAATTTCAAAATTCTAAATACTGGATAAATTAAATTGAGCAGGGTTTTGGTTTTGGTTTTAATTTGATGCCAAAATGCAAATCTCATTTGGGGATACAGGTCCGCCTCCACGGACCCATTCAAATATATGGTTTTTTGAAGAAAAATTGCCTAGGATGGAATTCAAAAGCATATTAATGAAAGGTGTTTTTTTTGACAATTTGTTATCTAGGTAACCTCTGAATCAAATTATCGGGGCATAGGTGCCCCACAGGATATAGAATGTAATATTTTATATAAATGGTGAATAGTAAATCAAAGTGGTGAGAAGAAAGATGTTTGCATTTTGACATGTGCTAGTTGTACATAATGGTAAGTTGCAACACAATGATAAAATCTGCAAAAATCTGTACAAACCATGGAGATTTTTGTGGTGGAGTAATATCTAAAAATAAATAAGTTACATAACATTGGTTTAATCTTTATTTAATCGAATTACAAGAAATGTTTAACCTCAACACAGTAACCAACATTAAAATTGCTTGGCTTGCACATTAAATATACTATTTGATTTAAAAATATGGCATTACATTTAACTTATGAAATTGTATAAAGAAAAATATCTTTCGAGTTGCATGGGCATCTGTGTGCATACCTAAACCAATTATTCTTTAAGTTGGTTTTCTTAAGTAATATCCAATAAGCACTTACCTTCTTTCAAGAATCAAATAAACAAAGAAATTAATACTCTTCTTATGAACAAAAACATCTTTCTGTTCATAAAAATCTTTGGTTTTAGCACCAATAAACTCTTTTATTACTGCTAAACATGG
>NC_138207.1:67142407-67149907 GCF_964194415.1 Vipera berus
TGTTCAATTGGTGCAGAATGCGGCCGCGCGAGTCGTGATGGGGGTCTCCCGATACTCCCATGTAACACCTCTACTCCGCGAGCTGCATTGGCTTCCAGTTGCCCTTCGGGTGAGATTCAAGGTGCTGGTGATGACCTATAAAGCCCTAAATGGCGAGGGTACGGGATATCTGAGGGAACACCTGCTGCCGGCATCAAGTTCCCTTCGTCCAGTGCGCTCCCATAGGGAGGGACTCCTCAGGGTGCCGCCGGTTAAAGACTGCCGGCGGGTAACACCCAGGGGTAGGGCCTTCTCAGTGGGTGCGCCTGCCCTGTGGAACCAGCTGCCTGCGGAGCTTAGGACTGCCCCCAACCTCCGTTCATTCCGCCGGGACCTGAAGACCTGGCTCTTCAAGCTCTCTGGCCCAGGCTGAGAATATTTTTAATTTTAATTTTAACTGGGTTTTAATTTTCTCAGGGTTCTATTTAATCTCTTTTAATTTGTTTTAACGTTTGTATTGACTGTTTTTTAAATGCCCTGTAAACCGCCCTGAGTCCTTCGGGAAAGGGCGGTATATAAATCTAAATAAAATAAATAAATAAATAAAATAAATCATGTCAAATTCTTAGAGACTATCCAGATAAGTCCCTGCAGTTTTCTTGGCAAGGCTTTTCAGAAGTGGTTTGCCACTGCCGCCTTCCTAGGCCTAAGATCCTCAAGCTGGCTTTGTGCCTAAGGTGGGAGAGACTAGAACTCACAGTCTCCTAGTCTCTAGCCTTAACCTCTATAGTTAACCATATATATAAAAACACAGAAAGACCTATGTGTGTAAACAGTGACATGTACCTACATACACATATTACATACAAATAGCATCGGCATAGTTCCATTTTTGTCAAAATATTAAGACATAAAAGGAAAGCCAGCCACCTATATTTATAAAAAATACTCTTAATGCTTTTATTAACTTTTGCCATTTAGCCTGTAGTGTATATATTTAAATGTTTAGTCTGTAGAATGTGCATTTAAATGTCTGTCAAGACTATTTTCATCTTGTTGCTAACATCCAAGACACGTTAACAATATTAAAAAGGGATCTTGATTGTTAGTTTATGTTGTTTTTGATGTGCATGCTTTGTAAAATGTGATATAATTATTTGATGGGGGTGGGGAAGTATTAAAGAGGGGTAGGCAGAAGAAAATTATAGAAGAGGAAGTAATTCTGGTTTTTCCCACTAGAGGGCTTTTCATTCATATATTTATTGCTGCGTTTTTAATGCAAATTTAGTCTAATGATGTAAATTGGCTGGCTATTTGGAACTTTTCGTAATCTGATCCGCAAAATTAAATGATATTCCTTAAAATATTGTATTTGTGGTTGTGATTCAGTTTATTGTAACTATTTATAAAGCAAGTTATTGCAACTATTAAACTCCTGATTTAGGATTTACAAACCAATTCTGCCTATGTTTATTTAGCAGTATGTGAGTTTAGTAGGCCTTACTGTCAAGGGAATGTGTATATTTATGTATTATATTTTAACATCTAACAAAGATATTGAATTGAAAGACTGTTTTCATCCCTCTCTACAAAGTAGTATGCCATTGGTGCATCTCCAATAGGTAAGAGGGCAAGTTAAGCACATTGGCCCCCTTCAGAGGTTTCATTTGAAAAGAGCAATGGGCCATTTTGCTGGGATACACCAAGGTATAGCCTTGAAGTGGACTGCTCAAGCAATCAAAATTAAAATGTTTCCACCTATTTCCACGCCCTTATTGAATATTTATATTATAAAATCAAATTGTCATTGTATTTCTCTATACAGGTAGTCCTTGACTTAGGGCCACAATTGAGCCCAACATTTTTGTTGCTAAGCAAGACAGTTGTTAAGTGAGTTTTGCCCCATTTTGCGCCTTTCTTGCCACAGTGGTTAAGTGAATCACTATATTTGTTAAGTTAGTAAGACAGTTCTAAAGTGAATCTGGCTTCCCCATTGACTTTGCTTGTCAAAAGGTCGCAAAAGGAGATCATATGACCCCGGGAACACTGCACCTGTCATAAGTACATGCCAGTTGCCAAGGGTCTGAATTTTGATCACATGACCATGGAGAGGCTGCAAAGGTGTCAAAAATGGTCAGTGCTGTTGTAACTTCAAATGGTCACCATAGAAATGATAATACAGGATTGCCTGTATTACATGCTTTTGAATTAGAAATAAAAATCCAAAAGAAAATGTAACTATTCAAAAACATCTGAACTGTGACCATTTTCAGATCATATCTTTTTACAATATCAGAAAAAAAAATGGGGAAAAAATCCACTTACATGCATTACTGCTGCTACTATTGTTATTACAAAGACTCTTGGTTTTCACAGGAGTAATTGGTGCAGCTAATTGTTTACGTAACAAAGAAAATAATATCACTTTTACTTTAATATCCAACCATTTATTTGGAAACTATCAAACATAGTTCAGGATGAGAAATAAAACCAATCTTGGAATATATGTAGACGTTAAGAAGATGATTTGTCATTTCTTAATCTTCATGCTAGCAATGTTATCCTGTAGTACAGATGTTATAATTTTAAATTAATACAGAACAGAATATTTGGCTAAACGAATAACCCACCCACTGTACTGTACACTTGCTTTTGAATAATCAAGGACAATTACAGCCCTGAATGTCATGATACTATTGCACAAATCTGGAAATCTGGGTAGCTTAGACCATAAGTCAAAAGTCTGTAATTTGATACACTAACTGGAGTGCATGTAAAAATCAGAAGTTATTGTGCTAACAGTTTTGGCTACCCAAACTAAAAGCCAAATAAGGAACAGAAAATATAATGGAAAAATGCCAAAAACTGTGGCAGCTTGGAGTACTACCAAATGACTACCTAATCTCTTGCTACAAGTATTTTTGATTATAAATTACTCTAAAACTTGCTATGCCTCTCTATGTAGACTTATCTTTATCTGTATATTACTACATAATATGCTGTATATATGTACTTTTAAACCTTTGGGATAGTCTATCGATGCAAACCAACTTAATTTAACCATATTTAAATTGCCTTGCAAAGCTTTTTCCAAATATTTGCTATATATTTGAATATGCCAGTTATTCCAAAGTCTTTTTGTTGTTGTTATTGTCATTGTTGTAAATTGCAATTTTACAACTTCCTGCTTGTGATATATTTTGATAAAGCTTTGCTGACACTCTCTATTGCCCTCCAAAGACAAAATAGCTGATACTCCATGAGCCACCAGAGAACTCTCAATTTGTTGTGAGACAGGGTTGCTACTTTGGCATCCTCAATCTGCATGGAGAAAGATTAAACATTCAATTTGTTACTTGATAGGCCACAAGGTTCACCACTTACCATACAAATGGAAAACATTACTGTCATTCCTCAACTTGCTTGCCTGAGTATTTTATTATTTGTAATATTTACTTCAGGGAAATTATGATTCATGTCATATTTATCTTCATGAAAAATGAGCATCTAAATGGAAATCACCTTTTGAATGTACCAGGATATAGCGTAATACTAATATGCTTCATGAACTATAAAATTTAGTCACAGTGTATGGATATATTATAGCATGACTTTAATACTCTCATATCAAGCAAATTTTCTCTGTGTTAAGCTGATACTTGGAGACCTGATTTCAGTTTGATAATCATTACACTTACATGATGGTACAAGTCACAGCTTGTAGATTTATGTCCCCCCTCAGCTCTTTTGCATTAATCTGCCTCTGAATAAGCTATTTGCACTTCCTCAGTGCACGCAGGAAATTGAAATAAGGTGCAAATTTGTAGGCCTTAAATTTGAACAAGTACAGACAGATATTTTTCACTTGATACCATTCATTTATTTCAAGTAAATACAAAAGACATTTTTATCCTTTGTCTTTATCTAAGGCAGCTCTGCAACAAAAATGTTGCCGTTTATTTTCTTAATATTTTTTAAATGAATTGTATAAATGCAACAATTAGCATTTTGGTTTTATTTTTAAAAGTTATTTAGGGTTGCTTTTTGTCCTAACATTTTGTAAGACCAACGCCCCAAAGTATGACTTGATTACCTTGCAATAAAGCTCTGTACATATGTATAAGATTGGCCCCCAATGCATCAAAAAATGGGGTGTCAAGGACTCAAGTTATTTCTTCTCACATATTATTTTGAAACTGAAATCCAATTTTTACCATATTATTTTACACAATGACCATTTATAGTTGTTGCATATACAGTGTTTGATATTCGTCCTATCATGTTGACATTCATACCTACAGCGCACCATTTTATAGGCACTGCCTTGGATTTTATACTATAAAAACAATGCAGAAACACAAGAAGTTAAATGTTTTCTGCATAATTAGAAACACCATCTTCAATAAATATAATTTAAAATATTTTCAAATGTCAACAAAAACCTTCAATAGTTAGCTAAGGTGCATTAAGAACATCTCAATCTGTAGATTTACTTTGGCCAGAACTATACTCTTCCTTAGAAATGACCTGCAACCAACTGGGGTATTTTTCAGAAAATTATGTGAAAATATCTTTTGGCAATGACCTGTGTGATGACCTAAGGTTAAGCCCCTCAGCAGAGGATATATTCATTGTACAACAACTGCAGAAAAATGACAAAGTCAAGTGAACCCAATTCAACAGGATTATTGACCAAGCCTCTTGATTACATCAAAGTGAAGTGTTGTTTACTAGATTCTCAAGTCAGAGAAAACAATGATATATTGTTATTACATTGGCTTCACTGTTCATGATTCAAGAGTATATCACAGATCATGAATGCCTTTGGTAATGTTTCATTAATTTATTAGGAATTAACCTGTTCTTAATAATATAGGTAAATAAATCTACTACAGTGTTTCCCCAAAAGTAAGACCTACCCCCCAAATAAGCCCTAGTTTTAGGGTGAGGCGCATGCCTAAAAATCAAGCTGTGGAGCTGCCCCATGTGCAGCTCACTTACCATTGCACTCACTTACCATTGCAGCTAGGCCTCTCCTTGCTGACCTACTTCTGTGGCGTTCCAGGCCTGCATTTCGCAGTCAGAGGCCTTTCCAGAAGGCCAGTGCAGCTGAAAACTGAGCTATGGATTCAATCCATAGCCCAGTTTTGCAAGGCCTCTGCAGCTGAGAACCAAGTTATAAATTCAATCTGTAGCTCGGTTCTTAGCTGCAGAGGCCTTCCGGAAAGACCTTTGACTATGAAATGCAGGCTGGAGCTCCATTCTTGGTGGAGCAGTGGGTTAATGCCTCCTTAAGTAACACCAGCTGCCTGCAATTAGTGCAGGTTCGCATCCCACCAGGCTCAAGGTTGACTCAGCCTTCCATCCTTCCGAGGTAGGTAAAATGAGGACCCAGATTGTTGGGGGCAATTAAGCTGACTTTGTAATAATGCCACTTGGGGTGTGTGTGAAAGCCCTAATAAGCAGGCATATACATAGAATGAAGGCTACTGCTAAGCTTGTAAGCCGCCCTGAGTCTTCGGAGAAGGGCAGGATATAAATGGAATTAAAAAAATAAAATTCTCTCAACTACAGAATGAAGCTGCTCCTTTGGCCGGAGAAGAAATGGGCTGGCCTAGGCAGGGCTGTCAGTGACAGAGGTGAGTGAAAAAGACACACACACACACACCCAGAAAAAAAAGACCTGGTGTCTCTTTTGAAGGAAAAAAAAAAAAGACCGGGTCTTATTTTCGGGAAAACATGGTATTGTAGGAAACAAATTATATTAAAGCATAGTACTGTCAATGTTCCTCATTTCAAGGGCAACCTTTAGTCATAATTCAAATACAAACTATATAATGGATATCAAGTATATTCAATGTAGAAACAAGCCTTACTTGTGTGACTGAATATCTTGATTCAAACTGCAATATTAAACACAAGTTTATGTTTTCTGTGACTTTCAGTACTTGATATAAAGAAACCAACAGTACACCAATCGATTCCAGAAAAAAAAACTGGTTTACCATCCCATCTAATTTTCCATAATGAGGTAAATATAGGTTGTTGTTGTTAGCTGCGAAGTCGTGTCCGACCCATCGCGACCCTATGGACAACATTCCTCCAGGCCTTCCTGTCCTCTACCAAAATATAGGTAGTCGTCGACTTATAGCCATAGTGGACCCTGTCCATTACAGCTGCAAGTTGTAACAGTCAGAAAGCAGCTCACCCACTCGACCGACCCACTTTTATGACCTTTTTGTGTCAGTCATTAAGCAAACACTATGGTCATAAAGTGAATGCTGAGATTGTAAAGTAAACCCATTGTTTCCTATGGGATGTTTTTTGCTGAAAACCAGAAGCTAATGCCAGTTATCAGCAAAAACATCACAAAACATGGTCACATGATTATGGGATGCTGAAAACAGCCATAAATTTCAGCTGGTTGCCAAGCATTTGACATGCTGTTGGATGGGGGGGGGAGGAAAATACAGCTATCAGAATTGGGTAAGTACCATCTCATAATGTGATTTGTTCAGTTTAAGCCTTGTGTGAGGGATGAGCTAACCATTAAGCTCTGTAAACTATAACTAAAAGTTTATCTGTAGTTTATTCAACATGTTTAAAATCTGAGTGGAATAAGAAGCTTGCTTTTGTGTCTCATACAGAAAGCCATTATCTCGGCCTATGACAATGAATTGTAGAGAAGACAAAACAAGATTATTCCATGACAAATTCTCTTCAGGGGAAAAAATTAAAATATAGCAGATAATAATGAAAATTAGACTTTTTTCACCTGGCATAGTGCAAAATATGTTTACACACACACACACACACTCTATCTATCTATCTATCTATCTGTCTGTCTGTCTGTCTGTCTGTCTGTCTGTCTGTCTGTCTGTCTGTCTGTCTGTCTGTCTGTCTGTCGTCTGTCTCTGTCTATCTATCTATCTATCTATCTATCTATCTATCTATCTATCTATCTATCTATCTACATGCATACATACATACATACATACATACATACATACATACATACATACACCAGTTACTGTTACTGGGAAACAAGACTATTGTTCAGGCAAACTAGCAAAGATTCAGTGCAATTTACTCTACATCCTAGAATCCAGTGATCCCTTACAGCTCGTGAGATCCCCTGAGAACGATGCCAAGCATTTCATCTGGATAGTTAATTTCAGAATTGACTTTGAAAGGGGTGTGCATGTCTGTGTGTCCATGTATCTATACCGGTGAGAAGCAAGTTCTATTCCCAAGTTCTTTCTTCCCTCACCCATCTAACTGCCTCCTTGTTCTCTGACCCTGTCCTCCATTCCCTTAAGGTTCCCCCCCCCACAATCAAATCTCCTCTGTCACCACTTTCTTAAATTCTTAAATTCCAGCCTTCTTATTCATTATATTTTCTCATTTCCTCATGATAGATATCTATGCTGTTGCCACACAAACTACCTACAAATGAGAAAGAAATATTGGTGATAACTATGGGGTATCAATTCAGGAATCCTATTAAATTCAATAAACAAT
>NC_138207.1:67154907-67157407 GCF_964194415.1 Vipera berus
AGTATGCCAAAACTAGGAGACATTTTTTAAAATGGTAAATTGTAATAAGATTTATTCTACCTAAGTGGCTTCACAGGCTAAGTATTAAATTGCTCTAACATTTTCAGTCAAATGACGTTTTCATAAGTTGTAGCTGAAATGAAGCTCGTAAGTTTGAAGATTTAACTAGAACAGAACAGAATAACAAGAGTTGGAAGGGACCTTGGAGGTCTTCTAGTCCGGGATCCCCTACTCTGGGCCGCAGCCCAGTAGTGGGCCATGAGCTGTTTGCATCTGGGCCACAGAAACGGCAGGCAAGCATGCATTTACATCCCCACTTGCTGGTCCGCAAAGCCAGAAAGATTTGGAACCATGTTCTAGGCCAACTCCCTAGAACATGCTCAGGCAGGAAACGCTATACCATTTCAGATTGTTGTCCAGTCTTTTCTTAAAAACCTCCAGTGTTGGAGCACCCACAACTTCTGGAAGCAGGTTTGTTGCACTGATTATATTGTTCTAACTGTCAATAAATTCCTCCTTAGCTCTAGGTTGTATCTCTCCTTGTTGAGTTTCCTGCCTTCAAGTGCCTTGGAGTTTCCTGCCTTCAAGTGCTTTGGAGAATAGGTGCTTTTCCTTCACTGAGTTGCTTTTACATAAACCCTCATTGTAGCTTCTGGGTTGAAAAATACAAATTGCTTGTCATCTGTTGTGATTGCTTTATATCATATATACCAGCAGTCTCCAATCTTTCTAGCTCAGTGGATCAGCTGAGGTTGTGGCAGTGGTGGTGGAAAGGGGATGGTTTTGCGGGTGTGGGTACCACTTTTATAAATGTACCTTTGTGCAGGAGCGCACACACTTGCCCACCACTTCTGCGGCCTGGTTCTTAATGGGCTGTGGCCAGGCACTGGGCTGTGGACTGGGGGTTCAGGACACGTGATATATACAGTACCAGTAAACAGATGCGTTTCTCTCAAAGTAAGTGAGAAATATTTGGATGAGTACAACAAGCACTTATACAGGTAGACCTCACTTAATGACTGTCCCTGTTTAGTGACTCTTTAAGGTTTCAATGACACTGAAAAAATAACCTTATGACTGGTCTTACAACCACTGCAACATCCCCACAGAAATATGAAATAAAAAATAACAATCAACAGGTGTACCTTTCACGGTAATCATGGGATCACCATCACAAGGAAATCAGTGGCGAAGTTGGCATTAAAAATGCAGATTGTGGACATTTGGTGTCTTACTTAATGATTGCAAATGATTCACTTAATGACCATAGCAGAAGTGAGATTGTAAGTCCAGCACAGTCTCACATAGTACCTTGCTTAACAACTGTGCCACTTAGCAACAGAGTTGATGGTTCCAGTTGTGGCTAATTAACTGAGGACCATCTGTACCTAATTTTATCAGAAATTTAGCAAATGATTGCAACTGTTTTCAACACTGAATGAAAGATTTACCAGTTTTGCCCAAATTTCCAAAAAACACTAATAGCATACAGAGGGAATTCTGAAACCACAAAGGAATCACTCGATTTGCAACACAAATTAGCTAACATACAGAGTCAGACTATTGGTCCACGTTATTCAGGACTGTGACCGAAGATCGCTCTTCAGGTTTCTCTGATCTTCTATCTGAGATCTCTGACCCTGAAATATTCAGTCTATGATCTCAGAAAGAGAAAAATGCATATTGTCTGTGAGTTATGAACATACCACTAACAAATCTGACAGCTATTTGTCTGAAATGGTATGGGGTTTTCTGCCCGAGCAGGGGGTTGGACTAGATGACCTCCAAGGTCCCTTCCAACTTTTATTATTATTATTATTATTATTATTATTATTATTATTATTATTATTATTATTATTATTATTATTATTATTATTATTAGAAAGGTTTATGCTACAACTCAGATTCAGACGGCAGAATAGTATTTGCATCCTAGCTTTATAAAATGATAATATAGAGCATAATAGCTATTTTGTAGTTACTGTGAATAAAACTACAGTCCTACAAAAGCTTATACGGGAATAAATCTGCACTAAATTCAATAGGATTAAATTCTGAATAATATTCAATTCTGGGTAGAAATGCATTCTTCTTACTGCTTAAAAAGTATAATTTCTGGCTTAAAGTTCAAAGTCTGTATGATCTAAATTTAACTTCTATGGATTATCCTTAAGAATCATAGAATTTTTAGGGGCTTGGGATTGCTGAGAGAAAACCCCCTAGGATGTTATAAAGTAATTCCAACTTTCTCTAGAAAAAAATAAACAGATTTACTAATTTTAACAAAAAAATTCTTCCTAGCCTTTTTCAACATGTATACGGTCCACTTTTTTAAAAACAAAGTGTTTATACTGAAAAAATACATGAAAAATGCAAGCATTTTTAGCCTACAGAAGAAATGACTGAGGGGAAGATGTAATAGCAGTTTTCAGCTATGTAGACAGTTGTCACATCACGAAAGAAGGTGTGGCCTTACTTTGGTCCAGAAGATAGCAATGGA
>NC_138207.1:67162407-67182407 GCF_964194415.1 Vipera berus
GTGAAAACTTGAAAAACTATTTGAATGCATCACAAGAATATTATATTGGTGAGTGTGTAGGAACACCAGTAAAAACAACCAGAAGCTGTCCCAGGAGAAAATCATCACATATATGCAATCTCATTGTTACTGAAAGGAAGTACCGGGTATAGCGTGTCCGCTTGCATCTAGATTCCTCAAGAACACTATGCCAACCTATTTTAACTATAAAACAGAATTTTGGGCAACATAATTTTAAAAAAGCTTTTCCTGCACCCAAGCACGAAGAAAATGACTTATATATATTGACATAGAGGTAAGTCTGGGAAAAGATCTAACATGATTACCTCAAATCAAATGCTTAAAATAAAAATGGAAGGTTTTATACTAGATTATGATGGATTTCTTTCTAAGATCTCTCTCTAAGTTTGAAGATCACTTTGCTTCTATAATAGCAATAGCAATAACACTTAGGCTTATATATTGCTTCACAGTGCTTTACTCTTTACCTTCTCTAAGCGGTTTACAGAGTCAGCATATTGCCCCCAACAATCTGGGCCCTCATTTTACCAACCTCAGAAGGATAGATGGCTCTATCAACCCTGAGCCGGTCAGGATCGAACTGCTGGCAGTGGGCAGAGTTAGCCTGCAATACTGCATTCTAAACACTGCACCACTATGGCTCTTTAATAATACTGAACCATATGCTCCCAACTTATTCACATGGCCTAGTCTGTACAATACTGTGATGGAAATGCATATATTTGGTGTGCGTTCGTCTTGTGTTCAGTTATAAGCAGCTTACTTATGTAACAAAATTAACTTTTTGCAGTTTGCAGTGTTTGGGAGAAGGCTTTAATTCTGGAGAAATTGGAAGGAAGAAGAAGATAATAAGTAGCAAGGTGGTGGATGCTTAGTTACAGTGGTGCATCATTAGACAATGTTAAAAGGCCAGATTAGAGACAGATGGTCATGGAGAAAATCTACTTTATGTGGTTGCTAAGATTTGACAGCAATGTGATGGCACATAATCAATCAATCAATCAATCAATCAGGTTTGCACTGTATCATTCCTTCAACTTTCTAAATTTTAGTTGTCAAATGTAACAGTTAAAATGGATGCACAACTCTTCTGGTAACATGTGAGACTTCCTCATATCATATGTGTTCTATCCCAAAAGTGCTTTTTCAAAAAGCAACTGGATTTGTTTTCCTTGAAGATGTTTTGCTTCTCATCCAGGAAGCTTCTTCAGTTCTGCAGAACTGAAGAAGAATCTTGGATGGGAAGCAAAACGTCTTCAAGGAAAAACAAAATCCAGTTGCCTTTTAGAAAAGCACTTTTGAGACGACCATGATCTGGATGACTGAGAATCCCCATAAAGCAAAGTGCTCTACTCTCCTGTATGTATTTCACAAAAAGAACAAATAACTACTCCTCCTACTCATATTTGTTGAAAAATAATCATGTGGAATCATTACAAGAGGTAGACAAAAAAAAACCAGAACTGGGTATTATGTTGCAGAGGGAAACAATTTTTGAACTCTTGAGAATTTCAGAACTGTTTGCAAACAATAAAGTGAGCACTGACACATTCAGTCCTTTCTTCCGACGTACGATATAGCTTCATTTGTACAGTAAATGTATAATTGTTGCCAATTTAAGAATTATTATTTCTATTACTATGGCTACCAAAGCCATTCAACTGCTTCATGAAACCACTTGACAACTGGGGTTTTTAGAACTTACTGCTGTTACATTACAGCGAACTTTTAAACAAGAAAGGCTCAGGAGAAAATACGCTTTGGATAAATTCTAGCTATGTTATCTTTTTTTTAAAGAAATCTGTTCTCAGTCACTTTGGAAAATTCTTTTTCTTTCATTGATATTTTAGGTTAACCTGTCATCAGTTGAATTAATTTCTGTTCAAACAGAATAGAATATGGTCCAAAAAAACAACAAAAAAAGGAAGAAGCATTATGAAACTGCACATAGACCATAATTTGGAAGAAATTCAGTCGCCTTTACTCATGTCATCATTGCAGAGAACACTTCAATTGGATGTACATTTCTCAAGAGAAACTCCAAGTTAATTTAGGTTTAACTATGTCTGAGCTATGATAAATGAATACAGCAAAACAGACTATTTTTGCTGACTATAGTATTTTAGTGTTAGTTCTTCCATATGCTTTTTCTTTATTTGCAGCTCAAGCTAAATAAATGCCAATATCGACCTTGAAAGAGACATCATAAAGAACCACAGTGTGGGATATAATATATATACTACTCTCACCCTTACATCTAAACAGCATTAGATCTGTAAATGTGCTAAAATCTGCCTAAGTAAATACTGCATGTCCGTACGTATGAAATTGTGAAACAATGAGAAGTTATCACCTATTATAAAAAAATACTATATAGATTTTGAAATAAAATACATGAGTCTGATCATAAAAGTTACGAACAGTTTTGCAAGCAAATCCTGGGAATTCTTTGAATAAATGCTGAATCCTAATATGGTGAATTAGAATTTGTAGCATGATTTTATTCCCTAACATTTTACAGCAATCTACATGGTTAAGTGGATTGTAATTTAAATTTTGGTTTTCTACTTCTGTATTATTTTCAGAAAGTCTGAAAGACTAAAATAGCAGAAGAGTATTTGTTGCACAATGCATTACTGCTGCAACATCAGAATAGTATCATTTACATTTTTTAAAAATACTCCTACCTCAATAAAACATAGTTCCAATGCCCAATGGGGCAGCTGTGGAAAAATTCTGCTCCAGATTCCACTAACCAAACTGAGAAAGGTAACTCATAAACCACATACTGTAGTATACCATACCAGCTTTTGGGCTGTCTCAATAGATTTTTAGAGCTCAGATTGTAAAGTCTTCTAAAACTCCAGAATTTGCCTTTGTTGTCCCTAAGGAGATACACTTCAGATGGTGTCCCTGTGGCAGGTAGATAAGACTCTGGCATTTGACAGCTGGGAACAAATTCACTAGTGGGGCCTACATTTTCCTGTGCCTTACAGAGATACAGCAAGTTGTGTATTAGGACCCAAGCAGTCCACTGATTTCTTTGGCTTTAATGGGAGCCAAGCATCCATGTTGTTCATTAAAGTAGCCTAACTTTTCTCAAGCTTCCCGAGAAGTCTAGAAATAAAGTGCTTCTTCTTTAAGAATTGGATTAGCTAGATTCCTTTAGGCTGCAACAACTTTTTTTCAGGCTCAAGCAAGCCTGGAAAAAAACCCTCAGACTACTTAATGAACAGTGGAGAAGAGCTGCATTTATACTTAGTGTCTTTAAAACCTGGTTCCTTTGTTTTCTAAAAACAAATGTCATACTATTTTTGGACTTCAGCAGTGCTACTAAAGTCTGCAATGGTTTATTTCACATAAAACCCAACAAACTATCTGAACTATAATATCTTGGTTGGGTGGGGATAAAGAAATACCCTGAACAGAATTAGAGAGTTTGGGCACAATGTAATAAAAAAATTTGCAAGAAGAAGAATATATGAAAAATTACTAGTGATCTGATCCTAAGAGCAATTGTTCCCAAAACTGCTGCCATGTTATTTTTCATTAAGAACTCAACACTACTAAACCTCTGATTAATAACAGTGTAGCAATCATATCATTGTTTGTTCCTACCCATCCCTAGCCTCCTTTGAGATTGATGGAGGCATTTTCTGAGAAAGTTTCTGCCTCTTTAAATGTAATAGGCTTCCTGAATTGATCATTTATGCAATCAGGTATGAAATACTGTATGTATGGGTGGACATGGGTTTGTAAAGCAGAGGTTTTCAAGAATTTTCAGACCATGGATCTTGCTAGCTAAAACAAAACAAAAATCCTACAAAGCTGTTCAACGGGCAAAGCTCTAGTGATAGAAAATTGGCTGTGTCCAAGTGAATTTTTGTCTTTACACTTAAAATTCTTGTAGACCTTGGTTCTGCAGAATACAGCTTGAAAAACTCTGAACTGAGGATAGCCTTCATTTGATCATTTTATCTATAAAAGCCCAGGTTTAAGGAATGAGTTTTTTGGAGGGCGAATCATTTTCTTACCAAGAGATGTTATAAAAATACCAAGCTTTTATTAGCAAATATAGTTTTGCATTTGCAACCGAAAAGTAAAGGTAATAAATAAAAATAATCATTACCTGTTTGTTCCAATCATCTGACATATTTACTGTGTTGCGAATTTATATTTCTACATGCTATATCCATCTATTTTATGTATTTACTTTGACAACAAAACCATTTGTTATTTAACTTGCAGTTCTGCATTGACACATATTTGACAACCATAAGAGAACAGAATTTCCTAGAGAAATTACTATGGAACAGAAAAGTGAAGTCCCAAGCATAAATTATATGTGAAAAATATCAAGGTTATCCACTGCAGATTCACCTCAATAGGAAAGCAAGCTGCATTGTATTGTACCATTGAAGCTTTTCCAAAGGTATTAGTGGGGTTGTCTGCTCTTGAGAAATCAACTATTAGGTTGGGTCCCTGAACGCAGTGGCAGCAGTTGTATCTCAGCTCACAAACTGGACCTCAGTCAGTTCATCGAGATAAGGCAAGTCAGAAAACAGACTGTGCACAGATTACAGGAGTGCTACGCAGCTAGTCCTTGACTTACAACAGTTCATTTAGTGACTGTACAAAATTACAACAGCCCTAAAAAAAGTGACTTCTGACCATTTTTCACAGTTATGACCTTTGCAGCATTTGTGCGGTCACATGATCAAAATCCAGACGCTTGACAACTGGTTCATATTTATGATGGTTGCCATGTCCCGCGATCATGTGATCCCCTTTTGCGACTCTCTGACCAGCAAAGTCAATGGGAAAACCACATTCACTTAACAACCATGTTACTAAATTAATTGACTGCAGCAATTCACTTTAACCACTGTGGCCAGAAAGGTCATAAAATGGGGCAAAACTCACTTAGCAAATATCTCACTTAACAACAGAAACTTTGGGCTCCATTGTGGTCGTAGGTCAAGGACTACCTGAATTATGAAAGGGTATAATAACAGAAAACAACCAGTTATGTCTACTGGCTAAAAGCACTGGGCTAGAAAACAGGAGACCATGAGTTCTAATTCTGATAGCTGAGTAACTTTGGGCCAGCCACTTTCCCTTAGTTCTAGGAATAATCCAATAGTAAAATATTTGTTGCCAACAAAATTGCATGGACCTAACAATGTAGCACCAGAAATCAAGAGTGACTGGAAGGCACCAAGAAACAAAACAAACACCCCAAAACAGAAACTTAAAACCTGCCAGAGTTTCTCTCGGCTCTTCTTACACCAAACAGAGTCAAAGTAGAGTTGAGTTTATTTCTCATGCCTTCTCCTTTCTCAAGAGCAAGTGTTTTCTTGTTTATTTCTTAACTGTTCCTGCATAAGGTTATTTACAGATTCCTCCACAGCATCCAAGTTTAGTGACTGATTGTCTGTCTGTCTGTCTATCTGTCTAATTTCTATTAGAGAAAAGGCTTGCAAGTTTGTGACTTAAAAGAAATAGAACCCTTCAATTTCAGGAATCCCAATCTCTCTCCAAATCTTTACAGGCAGTCCTCATTTAATTATCACAGTTGAGATCGTCAACTTGGTCATTAAGCAAAGCAGTTGCTAAGTGAAACTGCAACTGTGCCATAATCATGCTTCAGCTTCTCTTTGCTTTAAAGACTTCCAAAGGTGATAAATATTGGGCATTAGCTGCAAATTCATCGCTGTTTCAGGCAGTTGCCTAACAAAGACGCCTTTGTATCTCAGTTTCATTAATGTAAATCCAGTAAGTTTGCCCTTAATTATAAGAACACATTGGTGAACCAATGATACTGACTACAGAATTGCAGTTCATTCAAAAGGAGCATGATACTAAATAACTTCAATATACAGTATTGTTTAAGCTAGTGGTTTGTCTACTTTATTGTTTTTATAACCCATGTCTAATTCTGGATGTATTACAACAGAATAAAATCCAAAAACAACAATAATAATCTAGCAACTGATGGATGCTGGTAACATTCAATTAGGATTTGAAGGCTTGGGGGATAAAGGCCATTTCTAGTAGCATGTGTCATGTACCCAGCATGTTTTGGAGGGTCTGTTCCTGTATAATCCAACTTTCTGCTGATAGCATTAAACCTCCTGAAAATTTACAAATGTTTTTTTTATTCGTGTAAGTTAACAATGTAGAATGAAGGGAAGATTTAGTATAGCACAGTACTTGTTTAACATAGGAACAAATGAACTTTTATTAGATATAGGTTTTAAAAAGAGTTACAATTATTTCTGCAAACTAATGATATAATGTACAGGTCCTGAAATTATTCCTAATTCTGTCTCTCCCTACCATCTTCCATCCTGTCCTGCATCCCTTGCATCTCCCAAATATTTTTCCCTTCAATTCCCTCCTCCTGCCAGAATATAACTTGTTGCCCTGTATTGCTATCCTCTGATCCACCAATTCTCCACAACATATCATAACACCGTGGTGGCGAACCTATGGCACACGTGCCACAGGTGGCACACACAGCCCTCTCTGTGGGCACGCACGCCCTCGCCCCAGTCCTAGGCCTTCCGCTGGGTTTTATAAAACCTTTTGGCCTCAGGCCTGCACTGCCATGTGCAAAAAAAAAGGCTCAATCAATCAATCAATTTCAACATCTTCCGGGGAAAAAAAGATCTTGCAAAGTTGGAATTGATTGATTGAACTTTTTAGTCCCACCCAGTCTGCCGTTACCACCGCAGCCATGCCCACCCAATGGGCCACACCCACCCAATGAGCCATACCCACCCAGTGGGCCATGCCCACCCGGCACCCGACGATACATAAGTGGGTTTTGGGTTGCAGTTTGGGCACTTGGTCTCTAAAAGGTTCGCCATCACTGTCATAACATGTCATAGAGAACCCATCAGGAGTGGTGGACCACTGCATATTGCAACTCGACAGGGAAACTAGAGTCTGTTCTTCCTCTTAACTGGTGCCTGTTCCTCTGCCCCCAGCACATGAGTCAGTAACAAAAAGAAAAACAGAAAAACAGAATACTTTATATGTCACATTCTTGCCTATGGAGAAGGGATTATATTGGTCAAAGACTGGGGCAAAGCAATCATATTTTGGGGATAAAATTTATAATCTAAGATTGGTGATACGCACTCAAACATTTTTTTCAAAAAATAAATCTACTTCCAGTAGGGGAATTTACTGAAAAGTTTAACTAACAAAGGACAAGCCTTTATTAATCTGGATTCACAGATCCAGCACAGGACCTGCATTAATCAGAAAAAAAATATCTACCCACATAATTGTACTGAGTGAAGTATTGCTGTGGAACTGATGAATAAAGTGCATTGGAAAGGCTGGGGGTAGATAGTTGGACACCAATCTAATCAAAATCACCACTGCAAATCAGCACAGCTTGGAATGTCAGACTGGTCTTTCCCAATATTAATTGAACTGGAATAAGAAAGCATGGATCGAGGGCAGATAAAACCAGTTCTGCATCACTTACTTACAAGAGAATGGATACCATTTTAGCAGCCTACATGCTGCCATAACTAAAGGGAATTTATTAGATAGAACTATAAGTGATTTAGAAGCCTAAACTGGTTGAGTGATCAAGCTCCTTTTTTTTAAAGTGTTTCTCTGAAACAATTTGAGAATAAAACAACTGAAGCAAACACAGAGGAGAATCTGTGGACAAAAAGTGCCAATAATGGCAATAGTTGGAAGTTCCTAAATTGCAGAAAAGGGACGATGTACAGTATTTGATGAAAGGAAAGTGAATACTAGAAGGATAAAAAAGAATGCGATTTAGAAGAAAAGACTTGGCCAGAAAAATGGAGACAATATTTAGTGAGAAATGAGATGCTTTTAGAGGTGGTGGAGAAAGCAGCATGAGATAAAAGTTTAACAATTTTAAAGAGCCACATCGAAACCTCTATAACAATATAAATCTCTGATACCATTGTTAAAATAATAACCCCCAAAATAGAAAGCTACACCATCAGCAGAGTTTACCTAACTTCCTAGCCCAAAGGCCAGGGGGAATAGCCAAATCTTTATAGTCTTACACAGGCTAATAGAGTCTGGGCCATTGTAAATCCGAGGAGATGCTATTCCAGAAGGCAGGCATTGTTGACAGAGAAGGCACAACTTTGGGATCCAAAAAGATGACATAGAAGGAACTTGGATTATGCCCTTCCTGTAAAATTTGATAGAATAAGCTAAAACAATGGAGACATGAAGTTCCACAAAAAAGCACCTTGATCCTATGCCACGTTGCGCTTTATAGGTGGTAACTGGCACCTTAAATTGGATCCGGAGGCCTAGTGGGAGCCAGTGCAGCTCATGGACAACTGGTACTATGTAAGCATATTGAGAGATGCAAAAAATGGATTATGCCATTATGTTCTGGACCAGTTGCAGTTTTTGAATGCCGTTTCAGGGCGCACTCATACACAGCACATTTCTTTTTTCTCCTGTTCAATCATGTTCAATTCTCAGACACTGCCTGGATAAGTCCTTGCAGCTTTCTTGGCAAGGTTTTCAGAACTAGTTTGCCATTTCCTCCTTCCTAATGGGAGCTGACTCTATGGACAGGACCTCCAGGTTGAATAAATGGGCACAATTGGTGCATAAGACAAACCTATACAAAGGCCTCCAAAGCCATGGTTGCGACCTGCTCTTGAAGCAGGAGCCTTGAGTCCAGAAGGACCTTCAAAGCTCTGCTGGGGCAAGTGCCCCTCATACAGTGTTAAAGATGGAAAAGCTCCAGAGTTGAGGGGCTTTAAAACTGAAGACCGGTCAGAATTATCCAGATCCTTATGGCCTCCAAGCATGCAGAAAGACCGTTGGCATTCAACAATGTACAGCTGAGTATCATCAGCAACTGATGTTACCACATCCCATGTTGATAGATAACTCCCGCTGTGGCTTCAGATAGATGCTAAATAGAAGAGAGGTGAGAGTAGAAGCCTGAGGCATCCCATATAGCAGACACCTTCAGCACAAACTCTTTCCTTACCTCCAACAGCAATTGGGCCTGGAGAAAGCAGGAGAACTGTAAAACTGTGCCTCTCACTCCTAATCCCATGAGCCAGTCCAGAAGGTTACCATGAGAAATGAAGGAGGGCCAAGAGAGATGCACTACCTCTGTCCCACCAGAGATCATCAGTAAGTTTGATCAGTGAAGTCTCAGTACTACAAGCAGGCATGACTTCTAATTGAGAGGGATCCAGATAATCTGAGCTAACAATAAAGTAATCTTCCCGATCATAAAGATTTCTTTAAGGTATGCAACCATATTAGCATATATTATAAATCTACAACATTCTTTGTAATTTCAGTTACACTTAAAAAGTAAGGAGTTGAGGTAGTATCTACATGGAAGTCTCCAGGAAGTTTCCTTGGCAACAGTTTGGATTGTGGTTTTATCATTTGTGTTCTTCCAGTATATTTTTTTTTTAAAAAAAAACTTCCATGTTTATCCTAAAGTTCAGGGACTTCCTTTTTCTGTTAAAATCTGTTGGGAAGGAGAATGGAAAACCCAAGATCAGGAGATAGTTCACTAACAATACAGTAATGCCAAATAGAAAGTGTTGGCACAACAAACTTGACTTGTAGCTTGCATTGATCTTTTCATAATTTCTAATTGGCATCTGGAAAATTGTAATACTTATCATTTCAGCTGTTCTGGATGGAAATAGTTCAACAATAAAATCAGAAAAATATGGGAAAAATCTCTGAATGTATGCAGTTCCTTTAGAACCCCTCATACATAAACTTCAGAAAATTAATCACATAGCTGTCTGGAAATAATATCTCTTAGCAACAAGTTTCTGAATTACATTCATATCCAGAATATGTTTACATATTGAACCTGAATACAGAAAGTTGCTCAAGCAAGTACAAAATGGGTTATATTAAATCTGCCCTGAAATTTAGCTGAAAGGCCATGTATAATACTTAAAATAAATCATGTTAAAATTGCTGCAACAAATGTCAGTGTCACATTTATGTTGCCTGCAGTAACTATGTAAAACGTGGAACTGAATGTAGGCATAAAGCCAATTTTTCCATATACATATATGTATATGTTTAAACGTTTGTATAAATGCCTATTTTATTCTATGTTTATCAGAAGCAGCAGGGTGGAGGGGGAAAAATACAATAATGTATTGGAACCTTCAAACCTTCAAACTCATCTCAAGCTGAGGCTTGTGTTGTGTGGCATGGTCTTGGAGAAACAGATGCTCATAAGAAGGCCACTTCAGGCCTCTGAAGTTATAAAACCCAGAAGTGTGAAGAAAGAATAATTATTGAAGCCCAGACTTGCAACTGCAGCCTTCCAATGTCAAAATGTAGAGGATGTTGATTGAAAATCCTTGTGTTTCCTCAAGAACGTCTCCTTGAAACATATCACTGGGATAGGAAGCCAGATTGACCAGCCAAGGTAGTATATGACTGATCTGCTGGGACATGCAAAAGGGCTGAGGGAATCAAGTGTTTACACCATACCTGTTCTGAACTATTATCTGATCCATACATCCTCTACCAATGCAGACCTTCAACGTGGATACAAGGTGTAACACTGCATCTGGGTAAGGAAAAAAGAGCGCTCTTGGGAAGACAGCTGAGCTTCCTTTTTATGCAGAGCAGGGAAGCCCCTCCATGTGTATTCTCTTGAGAGGGAGGGTAAGACCATCTGGACCACTGAGAGCAACTTACACACAATTACTTAATTACAATTTTGAGTGAAATTGTCCATCATAAAAGATGCCTGAAGAATGTTGACTTTAACTGCCTGCCTGAAGGAGCTGTAATATACCGTTGTTATCATTTGACTTAATTTTATTTCTCTTATCAGAAGCGTATAGTTACCTTTTGAGAAGTATTTGGGATTTTGTCTGAGCCGTATTGCTTAAAACACACACTCCCTCGCACGCACACGCACACACAACAATTCTCTTTGTGGTGAAAGCATCATGGTGATTTATCCTCATTATTGTGTAAATAGGTTTCGGCAGTTCTCAGTAAATAAAACAAAGAATGACAGGAGGAAAAGGGGGAATTTGCTTTCCTACCAATTAGAGTAGCCTTAGGCAGTACTTTTAAGAGGAGATAAATCCTGCAAATCACTAAAATGGCCCTGTCACATGCCCCAAATATTAAAATCACACAGCGGCACACTTCATACAGTTTGCTTTGGTTTAATGAGTTGGGGTGGGCTTTGTCATGAGGGTTGCTTCTCACAGTTGGGGATTCTTGACTGACAGGGGAGATCATGCCCAACTGCAGCTTTCGAACCAGTAGGACCAGATGGAAAATCACAATTCACATTTAATATGCAGGTTTTCAGAGAATGAAAATTCCCAAATTGTCTTTCCAGTGCCTCTCTCTTAATTTTTTTAAATAATAAATGCAAAATATGCCAAGTATTAGCCAAGAATGTTTTTCTATTCTTTGAGTTTGTTTGAATATCTCTCTCTCTCTCTGTGTGTGTGTGTGTGTGTGTATCTCTTTCATCTATCTATCTATCTATCTATCTATCTATCTATCTATCTATCTATCTATCTATCTATCTATCTATCTATCTATCTAATCTATCTATCTATCTATCTATCTATCTATCTATCTATCCATCTTTATCTAGTTATCTATCTAGTTATATCTATCATCTATCTAAAGGTAAAGGTAAAGGTTCCCCCACACATGTGTGCTAGTCGTTTCCGACTCTAGGGGCCGGTGCTCATCTCTGTTTCAAAGCCAAAGAGCCAGCGTTTGTCCGAGGATGTCTCTGTGGTCATGTGGCCAGCATGACTAGACGCCAAAGGCGCACAGAACGCTGTTACCTTCCCACCGTAGTGGTCCCTATTTTTCTACTTGCATTTTTATGTGCTTTCGAACTGCTAGGTTGGCAGAAGCTGGGACAAGTAACAGGCGCTCACTATGTTATGCGGCACTTGGGATTCGACCCGCCAAACTGCCGATCTTCTGATCGACAAGCTCAGCGTCCTAACCCACTGAGCCACCACGTCCCTTATCATCTATCTAGTTATCATCTATTAGTTATCTATCATCCACCTAGTTATCTATCTAGTTATCTATCCAGTTCTTTCCTTCTCTCCTTTTCTCTTTCTTTCTTTCTTTCTTTCTTTCTTTCTTTCTTTCTTTCTTTCTTTCTTTCTTTCTTTCTTTCTTTCTTTTCCATTTCTCAGCCTGCCTAGACAAATCCCTGCAGTTTCCTTGGCAGGGTTCTGAAAATATTTGCCATACACACATATGCACACACAAACACACATTCATGCAGGCATGCAAACACATAGACATGAGATCTCCCATTACTTCCTGAACCTTGGCAACTTTAAGAAGTGAAATTCAATTCCCAGAATTCTGGGAGTTGAAGTCTACACAGCTCAACTACAGCAAGATTGACAAACACTGTTCTATTCTCTGACTTTTTTAAACACAATTTATGGACTATATGCCCAATTTATAGCAAAAATCAAGATCATTAATTAAGCACACATTCTGTTTTTTTCAAATCTGTTTATGCTTTTAGTTGAATACAAATCAAATTATGCACTTTTGAAAAATTTGTCAAACATATCTGCCTTTAATTAGTGGGGAATAATAGCATGTGAGAGTAACCCCTTCAACAGTCTATCTAGGTAGAACACTGTATAGCACAGGTGTCAAACTCGCTGTGTCATGTGACGTGTCGTGACTTTTTTTGCATTGCCAGAGCTGGGGTGGGCATGGCCTCCATATGATGCAACCGGCCCACGGGCCGGCAGTTTGACATCCCTGCTGTACAGTAAAGAGAACTTATATTGAGGTTATAATGCAGGGGTGGGAAACTATGGCCCCTTTATGACCTGTGGACTTCAACTCCCAGAATTCCTGAGCCAACATGGTTATGAGTCAGTTCCCCACCCCATGAGCACCTAGAACAGGCAACCTTATAACAAAAGCTTTAGTAAACACATTCTATTTGCAGTCACTACCTTTTCTGCCCTTTCATGCACTCAGGTTTTACACAGTGACATTTATACTTAGCATGGTAAGCAATGATTGTTACCTTGTTACAGGGCATCCTGTCTCTCTTTCACCACCACCCCTCCACCTCCTTTTACTGCAATGCTTTATGAGAGTGAAATGTATGACAGGAATCCCAGTAACCTGAGCCCCTGGGTCAGTAATGTATTAAAACAAAACAAGACACACATGGCTTCAGCACAGCAAGAAATCATGCAAGAATGGGAGATATCAGACAGGCTAAGATGAAGAAGGCCTACCTAACAGCTGCAATTATAGCCCAAATTGTACGAGTCCATCCATTTATTGCATAGGGGCTTGACAAATTGCCATTAATGCCACACTGAAACAACCCAGTGAAGCCATTTAGGTTAGGACGCCAACTTTGAACTCTTGGTAGCAGTCCCCATTGAAATGAATGAGGCTTATTACGAAATACAACAATTTGGGACAATGGTACACCATACATTTGTAAAGATAATTAGTGCTGCAGTCCTATACACACTGAAGTGGGAATAGGTTGTCTTGCATTTCAGCTGGATTTGCTTTTGAAAAGACGTGTAATATTTTGAGTAGGTATGCATAGTACTAAATCGTTAATCACCACTATTAATACTTCTAACAAAGAATATTATCAGTGGCAAATTATTTTATTTTTATTATGTTTCTATAATTATTTGGTATTGCTTTCACATCATTTCTCTTTGATGCTACATTCCCCCTTGCCCCTCCTTATTTTACTGTGGTGTAATGCATGCCTTATCTCAAGGTGGGGAACTCTGACCCTTTTATGATTTGCGTACTTCAACATCCTGGTTCAGGAATTCTGGGAGTTGAAGTCCATAAGTCATAAAGGGGCCAGAGTCCCCCACCTCTTCCTTATCTTGTAGAATTTTTCCCCTTTTCTTTTAGCTCTCTAATATCAAAGCTAAACAATTCATAACACATCAAAACCCTCAAGTTCTATTATATCACTCCTCCCTCTAGCTTGTTATTAAATACTATGCCTAATATCTGGTCATCTTCAATCATTTTGGATAGCGTGTGTAAATATATGCTATTCCATGAGGCAGATCAAGACAGTTGATGACTGGAAATATTGTTTTCTATATGGTTATAAAGATACAAAATTAATTTAGGCTGAGATCCTCTGCAGACTTTCCTGACAGTCTCATTAAATTCAGTGAAACTTATTACAGAATTGACATATAGTAGAGTATGTTGTACAGTGATATTTATTGATCTTTAAATGCTACTTTAAAATCTGCCATCTCCATCTCAAACCTGATGCTAGAATCAGCTCTAGATATTGTGATATAGTATTTCATCTCCTCCCACTTTCATGTAAATAGGTATTAATGTTTTTCGGCTCTCTTCAGTCTCCTTCCTTGATTCCTTGGCTCTAAGGTGAGCCCTGGCTTGGGTCAATGAACAAGGATATGAACAAGAAATCCAAAAAAAAAATTCTGGACAAATTCTGGACAGAACCACAGCTCTCTTTTTTTATTTCATGGCAATGACATAAATGAGTTCCTGTTGTCTTGGTTCTGACTAGTGAGACAGATCAAAGAACTTTATTATTGTTATCACATCAGGATGAAATCTGCAGGAAAATTATGAAATTAAAAATAAAGAAAGATGTAGGAGATGACCAGCCTGAGCCTGAGGGAAGGGGTCAAATGCATCATAAGTTATGAGTCCCTGTGCGCCTGCAAGGGATCTAAGAGATCTGCAAGAGAGCTTAAGCTTGCAATAAAGTTTTCTGTTCATTTGAACCGCCTGAATCTCCTGATTTCCCCGGCACTTGAAAAAGAATTCCAAATTCCATAGAATTCAACACATGGGCCTGAATCCTACACAGTTAAATTCTATTCAAAAGTGCTCAAGCCAGAATATTATTCAGTGGTAAAAAATGGCAATTTTCATAGAAAGTATGCTGCTTTAAATGATGATGCTGTATTTAGACTGTTTAAAGACAGAATGTAAAACAGTTCCAACAGACCCTGTCGAAAATCTATGTCCACTTTCAGGCAAATGCAAAGGGAAATGTAGAAGCAAGCAATAATGATCTCATTGTCAGGGTTCAAGAGAGAAGGTATAAGCTTGATTTATCTTTTTTAAAAAAATAAAATAAAATAAAATTTAGCCCTTAAAGCTAGGGAGGTAACCAAGAAATAATACAACACCATGGATGGTTGATAAGAAACAATGAAGGCAGACAATGGTTAAGTGAATGATTTTTTTCTTTAAAACTTTAATTTGGTTAACTTCAACCCTACCTTTCTATCCATAATCAAGACCATTATAAATGCAAAATTGTAAAACATAAATTAAAGAAGGAAAAATTAAAATCAATAGCAATAAAATCAAAATCAGTGCAATCACTTTAAGAAAGGCAGCACAGCATAACATTAACAAGTTGGACAAAGACAGTCTACCCTCAGCCATGGATTTGGGACCGGTCAACCTCTCATAGGTTAATCTACCTCACAGGATTGTTGTTGTGGGGAAAAATTGGAGGAAGAATGCTATATATACTTCCCTGAGCTCCTGAAGGACATGCAGGATACAAAACAAACGAACAAACAAACAAATAATAAACTTGCTGAGAGGCATGGATTTTCAAGATTTTCTAAATCTCCACTGGAAGCTTAGCGCTGCTTGCATATTTATCCATGTACACATCAAGCAATCCTCCTATCTTCCACTGATAGCAGTATAACTGTCACATCTTGCATCAACTCAAATTTACAAACACTTTTCAAGGACAGCCCCATGTGTAGCAATCAAGACAGGGAATAATCATGGTACAAATAACTTCCGAGGTTAGTAAAAGGAGGACCCAGATTGTTGTGGACAACATGCTGACTCTGTGAACTGCTTAGAGAGAGCTGTAAAGCACTGTGAAGTGGTATATAAGTCTAAGTGCCATAGCTATTAGGAAGCCCAACTGGTAAAGAAGGATTGCACTTGGAGCATTAGCTATAACTGCCAAATATGCTTCTGGCTAGAACCATCACCTGTAAGTTCAGTTGAAATACTGCAAACCTACCATTTCTCAAGAATGTAATCTCAACCAAAAGGTGATCTTCACCTCAAGTTCATCTTTCTTCTGACCGTCTCCGTCTTTTCCAGATTTCATCTCAAGTTGCTGCCCTTCAACTAGCCCACTATCAAATTGAAGCTCCTCTTTCTTCTTACTATTTCCACCTTTTCTAGATTTAATTTCAACTTCTTGTCCTTCATTGTCAAATTTAAGCAATGGGGCAATGGGCAAAGAGGGGAAGAAATGCTGTCTAGGAGATAATCAGACAAAAGAGGGAGGAGCTCGCAGTTGCTTAACGGTCAGAGAAAGAAACTTAGGTAGAATCTACCTAATGGATCTAATAGTAAAAGGGGAGGCGATAGGCTTGTGCCTTTAGAGTTGTATGATTTATTGTAGCCTTACAATAAAGCAGAATTAGTTCATCTTGTGTTTCTTGTCTGGTTTACCTGAACTGGGAGGGCTGACACAACATTCAAACATGCTGATTTCTTCTCTAGAATTAGATAGTAAGGACTGATATTACTCATTGTCCTCAGCATATTGATGGCACTCCATTTCAAAGCTTTGAATGATTTTTATCCAGGGGTTTAAATAGTAGAGAAGGGAAGATGGAGTCCAATGGGATATCACAGGTCAACACCTTTCTGTCAACCATTTGTCCCTGAACACTACTTTCTTGACTGTAATAAACCAGAACCATTGAAAACCTATGGCTACAAGACTTAACCCTTCCAAAAAAGCCTAGAAGATTCCATAGTAGATGTTATTGAAAGCTAAAGAGAGATCCAGTAGAACTAGAAGGATCTCACTTCCCATTTTTCATTTGTACTAATTCTCTCCACCATTTCCCTAAGATACAACTGGACAAAAGATTTTCCGTGTAGAGGTTATTTTGTAGGCTTTTTATTTTAATGAGAGCAGACACTAGTTTGGGGTTTTTAATTTGATGGTAGGAGAGTGAATGTGTATGTCACAATTCTTTAATTAATAAAGGAGAATATTTGTAGCTCAGGGTTGAAATGAGGCATCCTTGATGCTCTTTGAGTTGCAAGAAAACAATCAAGCTCAGGCAGCACCAAGGACCCCATCAATTCTTTAACTATCTATCAGAGATGAAATCAGATTTTGAACTGCCAAACCAGAAAATTAAAACTGAACCAATTTGAATTATTTGAGGGACCATGTCTGACCAATTATATCTACCTATCATATTAAGGAGCTTTGTTTGGTAGGATCTAAGAAAAGAGCCTTTTCTGCTGTGATACCTGTCCTTTAAAATATGATTCCTCCCAAGGTAAGACCCCAATTTTGTTGGCCTTCCAGAAGGCCCTGAAAACTTCATTACAGTTCTAGGATGTGCACATGAGCTATGTAACAATTGCAGAACTATGGATATATAAGTGCAGAAGAAGAGTGCATAAAACATAAAGCCCCATTACTGGACTTTACTATTAGCTGATTAATCATCTCAGCTTTTTGCTTGTACTTGTTTATTTTGTGGATGTGTTTTTAAAATTTATTATTTTTTAAAATATTTTTAATTCTTTCATAATTTTAGAACCCTTAGCTGCCCAAAGTCACTTGGTTGTGCTGGACAGTTACAGAAATTGAATTAATTCATTAATTAACCCAAATCTTAAGATAAAGGAAAAAGGCAGTTCCGTCTGTTTCTTATGATCAAGAATATTTCTCCTTCTGTTCAGAAGGCAGCCTTATTTGTGAAATGTTAAGAGAGTTAACAATCCAGAAAAAAGCAGAGGTAATAATTGTTGCAAAGTAAGTATTCCAATGTATTATTTAAAATTATTATATTATCTGCCTCAGATTTCCTTTTGTTTCTAGGATATCATTAGACAAAAAAAAACACCCAATACTTGTAAAGACAAATCTTCAAATGGGGTAAATAAAAGGCATAAATTTCTTACTTATACTAAAACACATAGTCTTTTACTGTACAATGTTTTTTTTGAAATGTTCACAATTATTCTATTATATAAAAGCTAGTTCTTTAATTTATTTGGAGGAAGTATACATTCTGATAATTCTACAATTACTTTTCTCTCCCAATAGCCTCTAATATATATATATATATATATATATATATATATATATATATATATATATATATATATATATATATATATATATATATATATATATATATATATATATATATATATATATATATATATATATATATATATATATATATATATATATATATATATATATATATATATATATATATATATATATATATATATATATATATATATATATATACATATATATATATATATATATGTATATATATGTATATATATGTATATATATATATATGTATATATATATATATGTATATATATATATATGTATATGTATATATATGTATATGTATATATATGTATATGTATATGTATATATATATATATATGTATGTATATATATATATATATATATGTATATATATATATATATATATGTATATATATATATATATATATATATATATATATATATATATATATATATATATATATATATATATATATATATATATATATATATGTATATGTATATATATATATATGTATATATATATGGGGAGAAACAGGCTTCCGCATCTCGGCCTAACCAGTCCATTCCATCTTTAATGATAGGGGGTGAGGTGTTACCCCCCCATCGATAGGGCTCGCAACTTGGGTGTCCTCCTGGATTCGCGGCTCAGTTTTGAAGACCATATAGGAGCCGTGACCAGGAGGGCTTTTGCCCAGGTTCGCCTGGTACACCAGTTGTGGCCCTACCTGGACCGAGATGTCCTGCGCACAGTCACTCATGCGCTTGTGACCTCCCGATGAGACTACTGCAACGCTCTCTACATGGGGCTGCCCTTGAGGACCACTCGGAGGCTTCAGCTGGTGCAGAATGCAGCCGCGTGGGTTGTGATGGGGGTTTCCCAATACTCCCATGTAACACCTCTACTCCGCGAGCTGCATTGGCTTCCGGTTGCCCTCCGGGTGAGATTCAAGGTGCTGGTGATGACCTATAAAGCCCTAAATGGCTTGGGTCTGGGATATTTGAGGGAACACCTGCTGCCGGCATCAAGCTCCCTTCGTCCTGTGTGCTCCCACAGGGAGGGTCTTCTCAGGGTACCGCCGGTAAAAGATTGACGGCGGACAATACCCAGGGGGAGGGCCTTCTCTGTGGGTGCGCCGGCCCTTTGGAACCAGCTGCCTGTAGAAAATATGATATGATAAAAATATGATTCCTCCCAAGGTAAGACCCCAATTTTGTTGGCCTTCCAGAAGGCCCTGAAAACTTCATTACAGTTCTAGGATGTGCACATGAGCTATGTAACAATTGCAGAACTATGGATATATAAGTGCAGAAGAAGAGTGCATAAAACATAAAGCCCCATTACTGGACTTTACTATTAGCTGATTAATCATCTCAGCTTTTTGCTTGTACTTGTTTATTTTGTGGATGTGTTTTTAAAATTTATTATTTTTTAAAATATTTTTAATTCTTTCATAATTTTAGAACCCTTAGCTGCCCAAAGTCACTTGGTTGTGCTGGACAGTTACAGAAATTGAATTAATTCATTAATTAACCCAAATCTTAAGATAAAGGAAAAAGGCAGTTCCGTCTGTTTCTTATGATCAAGAATATTTCTCCTTCTGTTCAGAAGGCAGCCTTATTTGTGAAATGTTAAGAGAGTTAACAATCCAGAAAAAAGCAGAGGTAATAATTGTTGCAAAGTAAGTATTCCAATGTATTATTTAAAATTATTATATTATCTGCCTCAGATTTCCTTTTGTTTCTAGGATATCATTAGACAAAAAAAAACACCCAATACTTGTAAAGACAAATCTTCAAATGGGGTAAATAAAAGGCATAAATTTCT
>NC_138207.1:67184907-67189907 GCF_964194415.1 Vipera berus
TTACTGGAATAGACAGTAACTGGGAAAAGAGTGGAAAATAAAAGCAGCTTTAGTCAGAATCTGAGCAATTTGGTGCCAAATACAAGTAGCATTTCCCCAGATTATAATTTACACTGTATTAACTGTCAACAGTACTTTTGAGAAATATAGATAACAATTCAAATGCAATCGATAGGTAGTGACAGTTGATTTTAAAGCTTAATGCAAGACAAGGAAGAAATGACTGGTGTATCAGGCCTGGAAGAATAAATTTATTTTGTATTTGATTTTTGTGTTAAATTTATTACTGCCAAGAACAGCTCTCTTTCAATAATATGAAGAACAAGATTCTGAAATTGCAACATGTTTGCCTCTACAGTTTTCACTGCATATCCAATATAAACTGATGTCCCTTTTCAGTACTATAAATAGATCAAGTTAAGTTATTCTGTATTATTTTTTTAAAAGAATAGTGTAGCTTCTCAAAATTAAAAAATGAAAGCCTTCAACGCAATTTAACACAATTTAAAGACTGCTAGGATTAATTCTATGCGTTCATTTTCTGAAAGTCAGGAATGGTACAGAATATTTATTTTGTGAAACATCATATAGATTTTTTTTATGTCTATATAATTTCTGAGTCATCCAATCACCAAGACAAAATAAAGCAGAGATTCAGACATATGATTGAGGGTTGATGTAGCTTTGTCATAGTCAATAGCATCCTTTTTTCAATTCTGTCAAAATGTCTAGAGTATATAATGTTAGATTTTGACGTTGCTTCTGTACAATGCCACAGAAAGTTACTTGACGAATATAAGAGACAAAATTTCCCTTCTAGCCCAACTCTATTACTGTTCTTATTCTATCAGTGAAGCTGAAGATGCTTCTCAGCAGAACTGTACATTCAAAAATCTACCAGTATGGTCAAAATGAAATGATGAAGCTTGCCAAACTTATCTATTCTTCTCACTTATGACATGATTGATTTTCCTTCAGAACGCTCAAATATGGGGTTGTCTCCTTTCTTTTTTTCACTGTGGTAACAGCTAATGTATACAGCCTTGGCATGTCTGGGAATGGTAAGAAGTTGACATGTAGAAGAACAAGTGAAATGAATACGGATGAAATTTGAAAGTGCAATTTTCCATCTGCCAATCACATTTTATGGCACAAGTTAAGCACCAATCAGGAAAATCCTTTATGAGATCATACTCACGTAGGGTTTTCTATCTGATAGGCCAGCCACCCTCATTAATCAAGCTTTTAGATTTTGATTCAGGTCTTTATCAGATGCCCTGTTTTTCCCATTGCAGTGGAAAATTGTGTTGCATTTTCTCAACATGTTATTGAGAATTTATATTCTGAATTAAAATATATAGCCTCCTTTTAAATAGAATTTGATTAGGTGACTACAAAATCTATTTCCCTTGTTATGGTACATAGCAGATCATTTCCCAGAGCCTGGCTCCGAAGAAAATGTGCGGTATTTCTAGCATTAATAATGTATGGTCACCAAAACCTGTCCTGGCCATAGCTTCAAGATGCCTCGAAATACAGCCAATTAAGGTTTATTTAATTATTAAGGTTGAATAAATAACAGCGAAACATGTTAAAAATCTTTCAGTTTCAGTCAATCATAATAAAAAATTAATGAGACTGGATAGAGAGCCATAAAAACTGATAGACTGCAATCGTGAATTATAAATTGGTATTGATTTTTTCCTTTGCAATAACACTCTCAGGTAATCGTATGTTGCCACATGTAAAGTGCACTTTCCTGGTTCAGACTAATATTAACTATCAAATATATATGAGATGGAGGCATTTATGACACTTCAGATTTCACAAACAAAAAGCAAAAATACAATTTGTGGAATAATAGCAGCACAGAGCACAGAATCCTAGGGTGTTTATGGGAGCAGGAAGGGATCCCACTGTGCCACGAATTCATAAGGCACAGTTACCTTCTCCTTCTCCTGCCATTTCTTCTCTGATATGTTGCCTTGTTAGCATCACTGAGAAAAACATAAATATTTTTTATTATTTGTGAGGCTCATCCTGTCTTGCTTAATAGACAGGCCACATGGAGTTAAAGTCATATTATATGGCCTGGTGCAGAAGTGATCATTCAGAAAACCAAATCACATATTTTATCCTGCCTAGCTTTATTAATTCTAAGCCCCAAAGAAATAGTGAAGGGATTTTCCAGTGTTCTTTTTATCGAAGTAACATGGAAACAAATAAGACATTTCCCTAAGCTAGCTCAGATAAAGTGGACAATTACTATTGGCATTCTACATGTAAATATTTAACACTTCACAGCTAGTTTGCACCTAAATGTCCATTAGATGTTAGTACAAGCCTAGACGCTATTTCCCCATAGAGCTACACTGGCCTTCCTCTCCAATGTTTATTGGATTAGGGCTAACACACATCTTGCTTTAAGTAGCATTGAAAAGAAACTTGGCATAAGCAGGAGAACATCTCATTTGACAAAACACTTTACCTGACATAAACCATAAAAAAAGAAAATCCTCACACATAAAAGGAGAATTCAGATACAGAATTCTTCTTGATCTGGATCACCAATATACTTTCACCAGTTCATTAGCTGCAATGATCAAATTTACACACTGAGGAAATGGGGCTACACTGAATATTGTAAAATATTAATTTAATTTAATTTTTAATTTAATAACATTTATATACCGCCCTTCTCCCTAAGGACTCAGGGCGGTTCACAGGGCAGAATAAAATACCAAATACAAACATTAAAAAGAGATTAAACAGTAGCCCTAGTTAAAACAATAGGAGTACAATTCTAAAAACCCCAAGATAAAAATAAGAGACTAAAGATAAAACAACCCCACCGATCCCCATCAGGCTAGGCCAGCTTGTACAAACAAAAACGTCTTGAGATCGCGACGAAAGGAGCGAAGATCGGGCGCCATCCGGAGCTCTACCGGTAGCTGATTCCACAGCTCCGGAGCGCCCACAGAGAAGGATCTCCCCCTGGGGGCCACCAATCGACATTCTCTGATCGGTGGCACCCTGAGGAGGCCCTCTCTGTGGGAACGCACAGGGCGCAGGGAGCTTGATGCCGGCAGCAGATGTTCCCTAAGGTACTCCGGCCCCATGCCATGGAGGGCCATTTTAATATGGCTTCTTTCACATGTCTCCCAAAACAGGGGTCTTTAAACTGTAAAGGCTCATTTAAATTACATTAATGATATATGTAGTCTGAATTTGTTTTCCCTTTTATGAACAACGCTGACGGTTAGCGTATGCATGTCAAGTACATATATTTTATTGATTTCCCACATTAGTTGTTTCATATACTAGAACAATTGTGCAATTCTTCAGAATAAATGGGTGGAAACTGTAGCACGACGTAAATAAATAAAACTAGTATACGACTTTTTATGCTTTCATGATATATTGTAATTAATAGGACATTATCAGTTGCTTTGTCCATTGTCAGAAAACTACTGTTAAGTGGATATAATTTACACAGCTCTTCTGATTACATTCAGAGGAAGTTTCTCTAAAGTAAAAAATGCAAAGAATAACATTATTATTGACTTCCAGCCAAAATCTAGTCAGTCAAAATTCTCCACAGACAGAAGAAACATCCTGATGAGCTTTGTCAATGGAAATAGACCCCAAATCTCTTCCCTACAACTGAGTTTGGCTTAGAAGGAGGTTATGAATTATTTTCATGGTGATAACCAAGTAACATAGCTTTCATAGAAAAATGCAGGGAGCTTATGCATAGAATACAAATGATTTATTTTTAGAATATAAAACATGTGGTTTTTTTCTCTTTTATCTCAAATAAATATTTGTTGAAAACCCATCCTGTGCATATCTAAAATTAAAAGTTAGGACCTAGCTATTTTTTTTATTACTGCAAGTTTCAGACTAACCAGCAAGTTACTAAAGAAAATTTATAATAGTTTCATGCTGACAAAATTTTATTTAATATAAATATAGTACATTTACCTGAAAGAAAGATTCACATCTTCTATATATCTTTAAAATCACATAACATAGTAATGGAGGCAGATTACTTTGTTCTATCTAATCAAGGAATAGGAATATCTTAAAATAATGGTTATCTTTATTTTGAGTGAATGTAATATATATGAAATCATGAAATAGTTTTGTAGTCCCTTCTTTCTTCCTAGAAATATTCAGAAGTTCGCACAGGCCTCACAAATTAAAGATTTGTGAGCATATATCTGTACAACCAGAGGCTTCTTCCTACTGATACCGCTAAAATCTGCCATTTTATTTTAATACTGTAATTACAGCTTTTTTATTATATACACAGCACGTGTTTTGATGTATGTGCACACTAACACAAGGATACTGCAGTTTCAGATAAAACATCTCTATTAATTTTTATTCCCTGGTATGAAAAAAAAAATCCTTGCATAAGTGAAAAACATAAGCCCTGTCTGATCACAGTGACTCAATGGGAAATCTAAAGTGAAGTCAGAATTCTGTCCTACATCGTATTCTCTCTTTTTTATATGGCTATATAACCTGGCTGATAATTATATGAGTAACCAAATGTCACTTGAGAGTATACCAATATTAACGACATTTAATTTCCCCCCATAATATTTCCTGTTTCAGCAACAACATCACTTTTGTTTATCCTGAGCTCATTTACACAGAGACCAGGTGGAATCTGAACTGATACATTCCTCATGGATCAGCCATGATGTGAATGTCTTACCAAACCTGAAGCATCTCTCTGAGATTACAATAGCTTTCCTCTGCAGCTATCCACATGGTGCTGTCCGGCTAAATTATGTGCTAGGGAGGACTTACGAGTACAATAATATTACCAGCCCCCTAGCAGGCACTTTGTCAGTGTACTTAATATGTCTAAAAAATATCTCAAACTGTTGCTGTTGGTTGGTTTGTATCCATCTTCTAGCACTTTGCACAGATGTCTGTAGAGTACCCCTGCTCCAAAACCCCTTCACTCTCAGTACTGACCTTTGTGC
>NC_138207.1:67194907-67209907 GCF_964194415.1 Vipera berus
ATTACAAAAAAGGAATGACGTAGCTTTTTTATTTAGGGGCAATATATGTCCTAAATTTTCCTAAAAGAGCCTTGGTGGAGCAGTGGGTTAATGCCTCCTTAAGTAACACCAGCTGCCTGCAATTAGTGCAGGTTCGCGTCCCACCAGGCTCAAGGTTGACTCAGCCTTCCATCCTTCCGAGGTAGGTAAAATGGGGACCCAGATTGTTGGGGGCAATTAAGCTGACTTTGTAATAATGCCGCTTGGGTGTGTGTGTGAAAGCCCTAATAAGCAGGCATATACATAGAATGAAGGCTACTGCTAAGCTTGTAAGCCGCCCTGAGTCTTCGGAGAAGGGCGGGATATAAATGCAATTATAAAAAAAATGCAATTTATTAAAATTATCACTGAACTAAATTATTCTCCTAGGTAAAGTTACGTATTTATCCTTTATATCTTTTTTTTAAAGAAGAGACTGGACAGCCATTTGTCCGAAATGGTATAGGGTTTCCTGCCTAAGCAGGGGGTTGGACTAGATGACCTCCAAGGTCCCTTCCAACTTTTATTATTATTATTATTATTATTATTATTATTATTATTATTATTATTATTATTATTGTTGTTGTTGTTGTTGTTGTTGTTGTTGTTGTTGTTGTTGTTGTTGTTGTTATCCACCCAGATACAATATATTCTTCTACCTAAATTATAAAATGTTTCAAAAGCACTCTGTCCCATGACACATTTTATGCTTACGATCCCCATGGCATTTTTTCAGATTGTAGGACACATGCACACAGATCTAAAGTAGTAAAATAACAGAGTTGGTAGGATAAACCAGCAGGTTTGAGCAAAGAGGAAAAGATATATCAGGTGATAACGGTTGAATAAGAAAAAAAAATGGCTGAAACTAAAAAAAAAAGAGCAAAAAATGTCCAGAATAAAAATTAATGCAAGTTATCCGAATTAAGAAACTATAGCTGAAGACAGTATCTCAAATGAAATGTTGTAGGCTTTAGGGAGACCAAATCTTTGTAGCAGATCAAAATTAATTCAATATAAAATTAATTAATTAAACAAAAAAGCTTTAATTCTATGTAGTACAAGTGGAAGAGAGTAAGCTTGTCGGCATGGGTCTTGCTACTGTATCACTAGATATCACAGCCATAATTACTTTTTAGAGCTATAATAATTTTAGAATATATATTAGCAATAAAATACTTGCTACTTTGGTGTATGGGTTAAAGCAGTGACTCCCAATCTTTGGGGCACCAGGGATCGGTTTTGTGAGGAATTTTTTTCCATGTACCGGGGGGGTGTCATGGTTTCACATGCTACCTAGATCTCACTCATGTGCAGATGAAGCTTTGCTCGCTTGTGTGGCCCAGTTCTTAATGGGCTGCAAACTGGTACCAGTCTACAGACCGGAGGTTGGAGACCCTTGTGTAAAAAACAACACAATCATGGGCTAAAGTAAAAAAGAATGATTAAAAAATATTCTTATTTAGCTTTTTAGTAAATCACCATTCAAATGTTTGGAAACAACTTGGAAACAAATAAGCATCAAGGTTTAAAAGCAACTCTCCATCTACACTGCATTTTAAAAAACAATCATTGTCATTTAAAGAGATCAGAGCAGCAAATTGCAAACTCCAAAACTCTTCAGCCATAATATCTTCTAAAGTACATTTCAATCTTGCCTATAAGATGATGGTTAGAAAATACTGTAATAACAAATACTTACTAAGAAAAAATGTTTTAAAAACAAATTTAATTGATTTTAAGATTTCATGATTTTCAAAATCAGGACCATCTTTAAATATATTTAAAAGTTTTTCATGGATGACTTAGGGCCAGTCATTCTCTCTCAACCCAACCCAACTCAAATGTTAGTTATCATTTTGGGAAAAATAGGAAGCCGGAGTATTGTGTATGCACGTCGCCTTGAGTTACTTATAAATAAAGGCAGGATAAAACACTAATAAATAAATATACTACTGCTTTGGTAAATCCCATGGACTCCTATTGTATGTCCCATGACTATCCCCAAAAGCAAAGTAGACAGGAATGAATGATTGAAGTCATAAACCAATGTTATCAATGGTGGTACCAGGTAAAACTGAAACTGCATCAGCAAAAATCAGAATTTTCATTATCTAGAATAGTAACATCACATACATATTAGGTATAATTGGATTGTTTGCATAGTAATATGCTAAAATTATAAAATACACTGCAACTTGGCAATTAGTGGGGTAGCAATGAAGGCTATAAAAAGATATTCAGTAACTGATGTGTCTATACCTACAGAATTGTACAGGCAGTGGTTTTCTTCATGACTTTCTATGGATGAAAAAGCTTGGATCCTGAACAGCAGGAAAGAAAGAGTATTCATGCCTTTGAACTGTAGAAAAGTTTTCTGAAAATAGTCTGGACAGCCAAGAAAATAAGCAAATGGTTCACAAGGCAAGCCAATCCAGAGTTATTACTAGAGGTCCAATGGCCTGCCTCAAATGAACACATTACATGAAGACCTTGCTCTCCAGAGAAGATTATAATGCTGGGAAAGGTGGAAGTAAAGAGAAGAAGAGGACAGTCAGCAGCAAGGTGAATGGACTTGATTATAGCAGAGATAGACGTGAAGGGCTGATTTGGGGAACAAATAATCCTGGAGAATGTCTATCTACTGTATATGAGCACTAAGAGTCAACATTGACTTAATGCACATAATAAACCAATCAATCAATGTTAAACTAAGTCACTAAAAAGTAATCGTATTTAAATTACAAACCTGCATGACATTGCAATTTTGGCTACTATGTATATGCTTGCACAACCATACATTTACACAGAAATTATTTTCAGAAATAAATAGGTTTCCCAGAAATCCTAATGCAAAAGCATGGCAAAAGGAAATCTAGTATTTAATGTTGTTTTGCAGAAGATCAGCAATATTTTTTTAGGATCTCACTTAGAATGGACTCTCTTGTACTTTATCAAAGAAGACAAGAACTGTTTAAAGAGGAAAAGGCTGAAACTAGCATGAATATTGTCAATTGCCCCTGTAAATTTGAAAATAATTTAAATGAAAATATTTTTTTCTTATACAGCACTAAGTTAAAAATATCTTTGAGAAACTATTGTGAAATGTTTATTCTAGCAAGCACAAATTACAGAATATAATTAAAAATTAAATTTTCTGGCTGATTATAAGCTAAATAGATTGTAAAGCTACAAGTACTTGTAAACCACAATGTATTTTAAGATGTAGGCTGTAGAAAACCAAGCTGAACCCAAGGGAAGGATCAAACAGGTCATCAGTCTCGAGTTCCTTCATGCCCACAAGAGATCTAAGTCCAGCCCACCTTGAATTCCACTGACTCTTATCTACTGCCAATATACTTTGTTCAGGTTCTTGTAGACAGTTTAAGCTTGCAATAAATCTTTATATCCATTTGAACTGCCTGGAATTCCTGATTTGCCCACACTTGACAAAAGCTTTGTTTTGTTTCGTAATATGTACCCAGATGTAGTATGAACCATAAGATTACAGTCTCTAAATCAGAGTAATCATAGATTATACCCAAAGTGCAATATGGAGTGGTAAGAATCCTAAATAAGATACCATTTAGATTGTTTGGCCACTGGCATTGCCTATTTGAGTCAGCATTCAGTAAGTAGCAGCATTTTATGATTTTGGCTAATCAAAAAAAACAAACCCTAAGAAGAATAGGAACACTTAGTTTTTGGACAGAAGACCACCCAAAAATTTCAGGAATACATGTCCTCACTTAGAAACCATTCTGATGGACCGCTTCATGGCTACTTACAATTTGGATTCGAACTTCTGATGGCTGCCCCATCAGTCACATCAACTGGACTGCATTTATGGCCATTTGCAGTGTCCCGTAGTCACGCGACCCGGATTTACATAAATTTTTAATGGGAATAAGTGTTTACTGTCAGTTTCTGGAGGGGGGGGAGGAAAGCCCATCATGGACAATGGATTCACTTAAGGACTGCGGCAAAAAAGGTCGTAACATCAGGTGTGCAGCCATGTAATGACCTGCTTAATAATCAGTACAACTTACACATATAATTCCAGGATCAATTGCAATTGTAAATCAAGAACAACACGTAGATTAATCCATTTTTAAAAAAATTTAAAAAAATATTCCTAGAAGGCAATAGGAAATCATTTCCTTACTGTTGCCACGTAGCATGATACGGAGTTTAGCTCGACCCAAGGAAATTTTTAGTTACTTTTCATTTTAGGTATAAACCATTAGATTTGATATCCTATTAGAATGAGTAAGGAATAATGCAAATGCAGAGAAACCTCTTTAAAAAACCTCTGTTTCTTTTCCCTACCATAGCTAATAGAGCATGCAAGGTAGCATTCTGTATTTTTCCCTAAAATAAAAAGCATTTTAAAGTACAATGTGCAAGGGGAAGGGCACAACTGAGCTGGGAGGATGGAAGGCTGGAGGTTTGAAACCTCCTCTCTCAAAAGCCTCCTAAGTCTCTTCACTCTGATCCCACCTGTTGCAGCTGCTTGGTTTTTACTGCTGCCATCACCTCTCAGTGTGTCACACTTGGCATCTTTCCCCAGACACATTATTTAAACAAAGTTGGCTTTTTTCTCTAATGCAACTTTCTTGTAGCACAGAGTTGTGTAACGAGATAGTTCAGCCCATTAACTCCCCTCCCCCATTCCCCAACGTAGGAGAGAAATCAATCTCACAACCTAAAATATATGATACACTACATGAAACTCAATTTACAACAATGCATGCAAGGTTATCCACTATAATCAATGAGCTAGGGTGGAAATTTTATTTACAAATTAGTTTTCAACTCTGAAGAAGTTAATAAAATGAAATAAAACTTCTTAGACACAATCTGATATTACACATAATGCCCTTCTTCTACAAACTGGTAACAACAAGAGGCACTAAGGCTGAAGTAGCATACAGAGAAATAAAATTCTCCTTACTGTAGGTAAACCTGGTTACTTATTTCTTCTTAAATAGAATCCTCCTGAAGAAAAAAAAATCCTCTGATACACCCCACTAGTTTTCCCAGCTCAGGTACAATAACTTCTTCTGTTCCCTGGAGTTCTGCCTCTAGTCTTTAAAGCTTTATCCTATCCTGGAGAGAGAGTGATTGGGTGATCTGGCAAAAACATCTCTGCCTACTAAGTGACAAACAACATTTTTTCCGGTTGAATGTGGACTGAAATTCAGACACTGGGTGGCTGTCAATGAATGCAGTTGGATGTCAGTTCACAACAAAACTGAGCCTTCATCCTGACAACTCACCACTCCACTCCACACAAAGGCCATGAAAATGAAAGAGATCCTTACATTTTTATAACTGTAATATTCAAAGGTACATTCAACTCTGGAATGCTAAAACAATTCTCCGAACAATATTTACTAAAGCTGCATGAGATTGTGCTCATGTATTCACAAGAATATTGCACACATATATGCAGCTTATTATCTTGGGAATCCAGAAAAAATGAATTACGGTTTTATCAAGCTACTGCATATTCTGGTAAAATGTGTATGGGTTAAGTTATATAGTAGTTTCATTTTCTACCTATTTTGTTCACATATTTGCGAAAACATCACAAGAATACTCATCCACCTGGACTGCCTTCTTCTGCCTACCTTTATTGTTGTCCATTGAACAGAACAATAGCTTTCAGCCACAACAGCATGGAACCTAGAAAAATATATTTAAATCTTCCTTGGTGTTCTTCACTATTCAATCCTAGCTGTCCAAGGTTGATTTATTGAACCAACTAAGACCTATATACAATATACGTCTAAATAAAGAACTCTAATTCTATTTGTTAAAATAGTCTGCCTTAATACATAGATCTAGCTTGACCAACTTCCTGCATCAGTGGGTGCTGAGGACACCTGAAGTGCCTCAAGAATCTCTCTCAAGGGTCAGTGAAATCAAAATTATTTGCCAGAAGACCAAAGATATTTGCAAAACAAATATTAAATATTAAACAATGTCACTCTTCTCACATTTATTTTTTATTTGTTAAAATTATATTGGATTATTATGAACAATATTTATGTTAACATCTAATGGGTTTAATATTGTTATATTTTCATGAGTCAATAATAAATCTTCTACAAATAAATCATTTTTAATTTTTAGCACAGTAAATATTGATAAATATAGCCCTTCCACCAAAAAAACCCCCTCTTTTGGGTGCCTCCATCTTTTTCAAAAGAGGGAAGGAGTTCTGAGAGAAAAAAGCTTAAGAAACACTGCTCAGGATTTTATTATTTTATTAGTTATTATTTTATTTACTTATAATTGTGTGCCTTTCTAATTCCTATATAATCTGTTTTCAGCCTTTCTTAAATAAACTGTTCCTTATGCTTTGGTTTGTTGGCTGGCTTAGTTATTTCTGCACTTTTATATTGTGAATGGTTGCAAGTTGCTGTTTGAGCTGTAAAGCAGTTGATCACTCACTGCTGGGATCAAATTCGCCAGCTTCCTATCTCTGGTAAAGAGTGGTGACAAATAAGGAAAGTAGAAAAGAAGAAAGTATATTGCCAATAAGTTGGCGTACACAAAAATGGCTGTTCTGCTTTTTTATAACTGAGTTCACATAGTCCAAAATACTTCCAGGTGAAGCAGCCTGCACCTTCACTGAACACAGAATAAGCCATGGGACATGACATGTGACCTAGATTGTGACTAGATACAGCTGAAAATTCCTGGTGACAATTCCCTTGGGCATGAGAGTGAGAAAATGTATCACTGCAATTGCATTGCAGCTGTATTGAGATTGCCCTGGGTCATCCATTACAACTTCCATGTGACTACAAGCATGTGCTTAAGGACAGGCCAAGCTGCATTAAATTCAGGTCTTTTGGACCATAGACTGATCCATATGATTAAGAAGGAAAATACATACTAAACTCCTTCACCTCAGACAATAATACAAAATAAAGTACGTACAATTTTTTAAAAAAAACTGTGCAAAAGAAACAAGTGGATTATTTTACCATTCATGTTAAAAACAACAAGGCATGGGGAGACATACTATTTGTCAACAAATATATATCATCAAGCCTGCACATGCAACAAAACAGACTGTTGTGCCTGTTGAACATAAAACTACATGTATTTCCAATTCTAGCAAGTATCTATAAGGCAGATATACCGGTATTCCAAATATTCTGATTGCCACAGTAGTGGCATTATCATCCGCTAGATTCACTGTATAATTAAAATTAAAGGAATATTTCAGTTAGCACATACTGTCAACATCATAAGCTACAAATCATCAAAGAGGTTTCAAGACTTTTTAATATGCATTAGTCTTTTTTTAGGATTTGAAAATTAACACTAATTCCATGTATAGTTTTAGTGTAACCAGAGGGCTTACTTCTCTTGGAAAAGAAAGGAAAATCCAATTGTATAGAACACAATATACATTAATGGAATATTACTCCAGCTAAAATTGCTATTGGCATTTGCATATTCGGGACTGAATAACCATGGTCTATGGCAGAAAACATGGATGTTATACATAAGATCCCAAGATCAAACAAAGATTGATCTTGGAACGCTGGAAAAAGCATCTTCTGAACCATTGGACAGTAACTGCCAGCCAAAGCAAACAATATCACATTTCAAAACAAACCAATGTTTTGTTTTGTTTTGTTTAAAAAAGGTTATATTTTAATATATTTACATATTAAATATTTAACTTCTTATAAAATATTAAAATTGATTGTATTTTAATGTAAATCAGGTGTATATTTTTGGAACTACAAAGACAGCATTTTCTTAAATAATCACAAGATTACTTATTAAGTTAATAGTACATAAGCAGGATAGTTACTTTCTATTCTGAGTCAATGTCTCTACTAAATAAATTTAATTGAAGGAGGCTTTTTATGTAAATCAAGAACCAACCTTATTATTTTTCATAAACAATATTTAGGCTTAGGCTATCACACACAGGCATTTCATTGTCATCAGATGAAAATAAACTGATCTAATCTTCTAAGTAACTTATCATACCTCTGATCTACCAGTCATGGACATTTAATTTTGCTTGCCACTTTGTTTTGTGAAGGTGGGGCTGGGCCAAGGCACAGTGAAGCTGAAAGGAACAACACTGGAAAAAAGAAGAGAAGACAAAATGGTCCAATGCACAGCTTCCTATATTCCCATATTTAATCTTACAAAGTACCTTAGGTGTTGTTGAATGAAAAATTATGCAAGACTTATACAATTAAAGAAAGGGGTACTGGCCTCACTATAAGACTTAGTGCAAAAAATGAATTAATGGTCAGTATGCACTATTCTATATGGAATAGTAGGAAATGTGATTTAAACAAATGAAGTTGAGAATAAACGGAATGCTTAGTGAATGATTCAACACCTAGCAGGGAATTCAGACAATGATGTGTGATATTCCTCTGTTGTTGTTTTTTTTAAGGTGCTTATAAATAAATGCATAAGGGATGATTTTAGTAAAGGTAGAGGTATATTGATTAAGGACATGAATGTGTGTCTTTTATATGCAGGCGAAGCTGTGTTGTTATCTGTGAACCTGAATGATTTCCAGTGAATGTTAGACAGATTGTATAATGCAGCTAGGAGTAAGGATCTGAAAATAAATGCATTAAAAGACCAAAGTAGTTGTATCTGATAGGAATAATGAAATAAAATAGCAGATAGATTAATTTGTATATTTAGGATGTTTTCTAAAGATGAAGAAATGGATGTAGAGATATTAAGGCATGCAAATGAAATTAAGTATCTCGTTCTGGGGAAGAGTATTTATCAAAAATAAAAGCAAAAATGGCTGATTCTTTCCACTTTATTATAAAAGCACAAAGCTTAAAATTTAGTTTCACTCTTCTGCTTAGTCTAAAAATGCATAATTGTATTATAAATGCAACTTAAAGAATCCATACAGTTTAAGAGGCTGGAAAGAGCACTTGAAAGTTTAACTATATATCAGAATAATTTTTCAGGAAGCCATAATTATGAGCTGGCAATATTATTTGACTACATAATTACATAGCAGGGTTAGAAACACTCTCATCAACATTTCATATCTGATATATATGAGGCAGAGAAACCTAATTTTGGTTACATATAATCATTTTACCAAGTCTTTGATTAAGAGTTCAACATTGAACTTTTTAATGCAATATTGTCTGAAATACTAGGCAGGGATAGTAAAGAGTAGTTTTACTTTTCTGTTTGAATTACTTTTTAGTAATCTTATTATTCCAGTGAAAGGTAAGGGACATAAACAAGGAAAGGGAGCAGACATACACACAGGCTTATGCATCAATGTATATTAATATAGTGAAGAACCTGATTAAAATATCATTTATTCAGATGCCCCCCAAAACAAAGATTCCTATATGGCTTCAATTGAAGGACTCTGTGTAGCTTGGATAGTAACTATTCCTCTTAGGTCATTTAACTAATGAGAATGCCTTGCTTACAAACAGTACCTGTTAAGATACAGTTTAATTTTTTTGCCACTTAGCATCAATGCCCCCAAAGATGGCGACCAAAATAGTTCTGTCTTCAAATCTCCCATGCATCTGTTGATATAAACTAATATAATCTACAGCTTATTTTAGTATCCAGGACAGGTGTTAACAACTTCTGAAACACACACAGTTTGTATTATTGAAAAGGGTAAGAAATACTGACCTTGAAGCTTTAAGAGACACATGCTAGAGTATATATCTTTAAGAAGAGATTTTGTATATTCAGTATTTCAGTTGGAACACAACACTGCATTTTTCTTGTACTTGGGTATAATTTTAAAAGAAAATATATCTTAACCCCTATTTATTTTTAAGTGATGGTAAAATATTTAATATGCCCAAAATGTAAGATATGAAGTAACAAACACATCTGTCAACTCCTATCATCAAACAACACTTATTGTGCAGCCATAGTTATTTTTAGTCCCCACTCACTGAGAATCCTAGACAATACTTTCAATTATTATTTCATGCACAGATAGCCTCATCCAGTTATTCTGTCTCAGTGGAAAGGGTACAGAACAAGTTTCTTAGGATCTTATTCCAAGTCCCATGCTGTGTGTCTCAAATGTGATACTACGTTGCCATGTGACAAAGTGTTTATAATGTTAAATATCAGGCTGAATCTGCCCACACCAGGAGTTCAATCCAAACTGGATCAAAGTTGACTCAGCCTTCCATCCTTCCAAGGTTGGTAAAATGAGGGCCCATATTATTGGGGGCAATGTGCTGTAAAGCACTACCACTATGAAGCAGTATATAAGTCTAAATGCTTTGCTATCGCTAAGTGCTATTGCAACATTGCAAAGGTGGCATTCATACCTTGTAAGACTGGATTTAGTGTCTGGAAACATATTTTTGCATATTGGACTAAACTGCTCTTCTCCCTGGCCATTCTAACTCTTCAGGTCCTTTCTGATAAATTCATTTCCTCTTAGGAGCTATGGTGATATATGAAAACTGGAACTTTATTTTTTCGCCTTAACCCAAGGGTGCATGTTGGAACGTACAGCAGAGACAATTAAGCAATGTTTCAAGAATATTGATATTCAAACAGATTTGATGTCTGTCCACAAAGACTAATTTTTAAAACCCCTTGCATTCCTTACCCATTTACTATATTTAAACCAAAGCCCTGTTATAAAATTCAGGAGATCTCTAAACTCTTGCAGTCAGCATTTTTAGACCAGAGATATAAAGGGATGCCATTAATCCAGACTCTGCTCATATGGTGAAGGAGCCATAAACATCTCCAAATATGCCTTACTGTATTGTCCATTTTATGCCAATACTCTCCACGAGTTGCTAATTCCATACCTAATTAAATATCCTGGCCAATCTGATCAGTTCTATTTAAATCTCTTACTCTCAAATTAAAATTACTCTATTTCTAATGTGTTGGCAAATTCTGTCATCTAATATGTAAGATGCACAGCAGTTTGACTGAAAAATCTGTTACTTAACTAGCTAACCCATGTCAATTTTATGCATCCAAGTGTTTTATAGAGTGGTCATTGGCTGCAATAAAGATTTGATACCGATATTCTTGTATATACTGTCCAGTTACATAGCACTGTACTTGCTGCTCCCAATATAAAAATGGTATTAATGTCTCTAGCTATCTAGAACCAAAACTGCAGATGACCCACCCATGCAGAGATTACATATTCTAACACACATACAATAAATAATATCAATACAATAATAAACCAATATAAAGGCTGTGGAAACGGCAAGCAGTAGAATGTAAGTAAAATAATCCTTCAAAAGAAATAATATTAAACATACTTTATAATTTTATATCAGTGATATTAGTTGTAACGGGAGGACATTATCAAGGAAATTAGCTGTAAAACTAGCAATTATTTTGGAACAGCAGTGAGAAAATTCCAAAAAACTGGGGAAAGGTAATGGATGAATTGCATTATAAGAAAGGATTAAAAGAGATTAAATCCCTATAACTTGGATAAGTGTCAAACAAAGCATGAGTATGAAAAATACTTCAAAGGAAAACCAGTAAAAAAAAATAATTATGCAGATCATACAAGGATGGAGAGAAAAAAAAAGAATTGCAAAATGCATGGGAAGTTTCCATGATGATGCTAAACTATTTGATAGGTTTTATTGGCCAACATAATTAAAATTAAACTGCAATATAAAAAAATACATACAAGAAAGATCAGCAGATTGGATAGTCAGAATAGGAAAGTACAGAAGTAAAAAAAGAAACTAAACTAAAAAAAAAATGTAAAGTGTACCTGCGGTAACTTAACAGATGCTTAGAGGACAATCACTGAAGTGAAGTGATTGTGAAGTGAATCACTGCAGTTGTTAAATTAGTAACAAGGTTGTTACGTGAATCTGGGTTTCCTCCATTGACTTGCTTGTCAGAAGGTCGCAAAATCACTCCTGAACACTGGAACCATCATAAATATGAATCAGTTGCCAAGCATCTAAATTTTGATCCCCTGACCATGGGGATGCTGCAATGGTCGTAAGTGTGAAAAACAGTCATAACTTACTATTTTAGTGCCGTTGTAACTTGAAACAGTCACTAAATGGATTGTTGTAAGTTAAGGACTTCTTGTATACCTACTATGTTTAAGTTGTTATAAACTGATGAAAAATGTGTGTAGATAACAAGCAATCTTGATTTGCAGAAATCAGCATAATAATTTCATTGCCATATTAGTTACTTATAATTTCTAATGAAAGTTCACCAATCACTTGCCAAGTATCTATTTCTCTCCATTGCAGACCAGCTTTCTGAAACTCTTTTTAAATTCTTGCTCAAAAATGGTAACCTAAAAATGACATCTTCTGGATAATATTAACATGGTAAGAACTGTCAAGTCTCTCAGACTGTAAGCTTGAAGACTGACTGGGTGATCTGAAATTTACTCCAGTTTCGGTTCAACTGATATAAGTAGCCATGATAGCATAACGAATTGAAAAGAAATTTGTAGCTTCAGTGTATGCTTGGATTAAAGACTGTCCAAACTCAATATTATTATGAAAAACTGTTAGAGAGAGAAAGCAAGGTAATACAGTTCAATACAGACAACTACTTAAATGCTATTGATTTAAATGAAACAGAAGTGCATTGGTGGATTACAGCTAAATATATGTTAATAAATAATAGGAGAATATGGCAAGCAAAATAGTTGAAAACTTAAGAAGTCTTATGGCACAGATCAATAAGCCAGGGTCTTCAAATGTCATTCTATATCAGATTTTCCCAAAACCTCTTCAAATAAGAGACTAAACTATATACAGACTTGCAAAATTAATTAAAACATACCCAAATCCACTGTGTATTTGACATATTTGACATATTTTCTTACCAAATAGGAAACATCAACCTTACAAAACTCCATTAAAAAAAACCCTCTGAAATGGTTTGGTTCATGTTTTTTTAAAAAAATATATCATAATTAAAACAAATCATTTTTAAATCTATCCAGATGACTTTGGGCCAGGCGCACTGTCCCAGCCCAAGCCATCTCACAAGGTGGTGGTTGTTGTGGGAAAAATAGGAGGAGGCAGAAGTATCAGGCATGTTCGCCATTTTGAATTATTTATAAAAATATTAAAGGTGGGATAAAAATAAATAAATAATTCTCCCCAAACCCCCCCCCCTTCTACAGATTGGTTTACATTCTTCCCAGTCTAAAGGAGAACAGAATTATGGAACATAGCTAATCACAACTATTATTATTATTATTATTATTATTTATTAAATTTATATACCGCCCTTCTCCCGAGGGACTCAGGGCGGTGAACAGGGCACATATAAATAGAAAATACAAAAATTAAAAAAAGAATTAAATAATCGCCCAGATAAAACAATATCAATATAAAAACCCATTAAAAAACCCTAACATCCCCCATCAGGCCAGGCCAGCTTGTTCAAATAAATGGGTCTTCAAACTATCTCTTTGTCTTTTCCTATTGTCTCCCTCAAACATATTTTGCCTCTGCAGAAGGAGATACGCTAATATCCTCTCAGCAGTCAGAGCGTCCCCTAAAACAAGACTTCAGACTTCACTCCCCCAAGTCTGTAGTTAAAGAAACCTACAATAGAGAGATAAATTCTATCAACAAAGAAATAGAATATTATGTATTCAAGACAGGACTACAGACCACATATCTGAAAAATTTGAAGTAGAAAGGTAAACAAGCCATGATCACAAAATATGAAAGATAAAAGATGGTGCTTAGTTTCATGTATTAATTAAAGTATCTTATACAAAGTTTCTGGTTTAAGTGAAAAGCATCACCAGAAGATACTCAGAATTGCTGCACTCACCACTTACTGCAGCCAGATTGGGTAGCTACTACATTTCCATGGTGTTAAATTGAACCTTACACTCTACAGTCAGAGCTGAAGAAACTTCTTGGATGGGAAGTGAAACATCTTCAAAGGAAAACAACAAAGTCCAGTTGCCTCTTGAAAAAGCACCTTTGGGACAAACATGACCTGGATGACTAAGAATCTCTATAGACACCTACACTCTATTGAAAGTAAGCCATCCAGAATCTGGTCACTGATTTAGTGTCTTGGAAGGTTCTTCATATCCACAAATAAATAATAGGACAGAAATATAAAAACAAACAGTATATTACCTCATTTGGCATGGCAGCTTGTGCATCTGAAAGAAAAATTCTCTTCAATCAATTAAATTCATATAGCAGCTAGTTACAAAGCTGAATTCATTGGCACTAAAAATTAGCTAGATGACATTTTAAAATATCAGCATTTGTGTTAGGACATGGTTTCACATTCTGAGCCCCTCGACCTGAGAAACCTCCAATCCAAAAGAAAATGCTGGTGACCAAGTTAACAGGCTAGTTTTTCATACAGACAACCATATGAAGAGATATTATCTATTCAGTTAAATCAAGATTCAACATATCCAACAGGAGCCAACTAAATTAATAATAATAATATATAGAGTCCCATACAAATGCCACAATACCTTATCAAAATCGCACTAACTGCTATAGGCAGTTCTTATGCAAAGAACAAAGAAGAAATGTTTTTGTAGATGTGTTGTTGTAAAGGTTTACATGAGAACTCTGTAATATTCCTAACTGCTTCAAAGATTCTAGTGAAGTTAAAACATGAAATCTGAAGAATGTTGGTTACTTTCTCAATCTCAGCATACAGCTGCTGAATTGTTGGCCTTGAAAAAAATGCAGTCTCTAAATTAATTTCATTTTAATAAAGTGATAACATTGAGTTGAAACATAGTTTTCATTTTTTTCTCCTTTTCTTTCTTAGTTTGTATTCTTACAAATTATTCCATATTATTATGAAAAACTGTCAGAGGGAGAAAGCAAGGTAAGAGTGCAATATGGATAACTACTTAAATGCTATTGATTTAAATGAAACAGAAGTTTCTTTTCTTTTTATTTTGTGGATTCTATTAATTTTTTTTAATAATTTTACATTTTTCTTTAA
>NC_138207.1:67214907-67224907 GCF_964194415.1 Vipera berus
AACGAAATACCATAACAAAGTTCTGACTAAATACCATAATAAACAGACAACAATTTAGGTGAATACAGTACACCAGTTTAATCAGATGTTCCAGGAACTGCAAGATATGGACTCAGCAAAGAGTTACAAAACCTGTAAGCCATGCTGGCATTTTATATATTCAGCAACCACTTCTCAGAGTACTAGGTCACAGAGGCAATCTTTTTTGTGGAATACTTTAAAATTATTCCCATGTAGAAGAGTTGTTTATTCATACCTGTTTATGACTGTACTTCAGAACCAGCGGATAAAATTGTGGCATCTCTCCTCACCCACTGAAACATTCAATACTCCCCAAATCAAGATACATTAAATTAGCATTGATGCCTAAATCTGGGAATAAAATAACAACAGCTAAACGTTTTCTGGCCTTACATTTCATCAACTTTCTTGTATTTATATACAATAATAGTTTCCACTTGTACTTTTATTGCAATTATGCAGTCTTGGCTGTGCCATTCAAACCAAATGGTAGTCAGTTTTCTCCAAAAACAAACCCCCAAATGGTAGTTTAATCATTAGTATGGTTTGTCTAAATTAAATTAACACTAAGCCAAAGCTTATGTACACTGAGTTGTTTCAATAATTTCATAACAGGAAAATCTAAGATGGCTTCAAAGTTCCCCAGGAAGAAGATACCAAGTGCAGCTGGAAAGAGTTTTACTAAGGGAAAAATATGGAGGGCATTGGATGTTTATGGGACTACACAGAAAAAAGCTCTGAGAAAAACTTAAAACAAACCTTCACACATAGGAAATGGGGAAAGGGACAGATTACAAAGGAAAAGTATAGCCTCATAGCACTGAACTACAAAGATAGTGTCAGGAAAGCAAAAACTCAAAATCAGCTGAGATTAGGGAAAGATGATAAGAATAATAAAAAGGATATTTTAGATACATTAAAAATAAATGAAAAGAAGTGGTAGATCAGCTATTCAAAACAGCAAATTGCTGACAGACAACTAAGAAAAGGCAGAGCTAATCAATTCCTATTTTGAGTCAGTTTTCTCCAACAAAAATATGTTCTACCAGGAAATTATGATGAGCTGGATGGAATTGCCAGGGTTCATTCGCCCAATGTGATCTGTATGAATCTAGTCATAGGGAATGCTTATATTTCTGAATAACACAAAACTGGGCAAGATACATAATAGAAATAAACAGAAATAAAAGTTAGGGTTAGGGTAATAAACAGAAATAATACTAAAATAAAATAAAAATAAACAGAAATAAAATTTTAACAGATTAGAGAAATGGGCTGAAAGTAAGTAGCCTGAAAGTAAAGCGTGGGACATAACAGAGACAGTGGGATGTTCTACATTTATGAAAAGAGAAATCACATGGACTACTATAGGATAGGAGACTGTGTTTTTAATAATAATAATAATAATAATTTTATTTGTATACCACCCTTCTCCCGAAGGACTCAGGGCGGTGAACAGGGCAATAAATACTAAAATACTAAAATACAAAAATTAAGAAAAGTTTAAACAAAGTGCCCAATAACTTACAACAATAAGTTAAAATACGTTAAAACAATAATAAAACCCAAACCCATCAGGCCAGGCCGGCTTGTTCAAACAAGTAGGTCTTTAGATCCCGTCGGAAGGAGCGAAGGTCGGGCGCCATCCGGAGCTCAACCGGTAAACAGTTCCACAAATCCAGCACACCCACAGAGAAGGACCACCCCCTGGGGGGCCACCAAATGACATTCTCTGACCGGTGGCACCCTGAGGAGGCCCTCTCTGTGGGAGCGCACTGGGCGGAGGGAAGTTGATGTCGGCAGCAGGTGCTCCCTAAGGTACTCCGGACCCATGCCATGTAGGGCTTTAAAGGTCATTACCAGCACCTTGAATCTCACCCGGAGGGCAACTGGAAGCCAATGCAGCTCACGGAGCAAAGGTGTAACATGGGAGTATCGGGAGACTCCCAACACAACTCTCGCAGCTGCATTCTGCACCAGTTGGAGCCTCCGAGTGGTCCTCAAGGGCAGCCCCATGTAGAGAGTGTTGCAGTAGTCTAAACGAGAGGTCACGAGCGCATGAGTGACCGTACGCAAGGCATCCCGGTCTAGATAGGGCCGCAACTGGCGCACCAGGCGAACCTGGGCGAAGGCCCCCCTAGTCACAGATACTATATGCTCTTCTAAAGAAAGCTGTGAATCTAGGAGGACTCCCAAGTTGCGAGCCCTATCTACGGGGTGTATATATATATATCTTATAGTTGACTGCAACTTAAATGAGCCAGCAGGAATAAAATCACAAAGAAGGCAAATACAGATTTTTGAGTAAGATCCATCGATAGAATTATTCCATCAACAGAATTATAATTTCCAAAACAGAGAAGGTAAATGTTCTATGTTATTCTGATTAGGTGAGTCCCACACTGCATGCAGTGTTCTGTTCAGGACTTCACACCATATGAAACTTTCAGATACTCTAGATCAGGGTAAGAGCAACAAAGATTATCAGTGACCCATTAACATGCTAAACTGTGCTGAATGAAAATCATTCAGAAGCAGTATACTGCTGTTCATCCCAAGATCACACCAAAGTTCTGAGAAAAAAGAGGAAAAGTCTAAATTTTACCACTAAAAAGGAAAACACAGTATCTAGCCTTATTCCAGTGGCCATGAAAAAAAATCTGTATATATCAGCTACAGGCAACTATGCAATGTAAACTTGAAAAGGCCAAATTGCATACAGTGATGAAATAACACACAGTAAACTGTGTGAATGAATCCAGTTGAATAGTAGTAATTAGGGGTGAATGTACACGGTGCTGCCTGCTGCATTCTTGAACTATAAATTAAATATTTTCCTTTTTATATATCAAGCTGTTCAAATCTGAGGACACAAGGTATTATTTCTGATGCATGCTGCACGATTGAGGAAAGCAAAGCATACCCAAAACAAGATAACATGTGCTCCATTGATTATCAAATGTCTTAAATTGTGTCAATCACATCAATTCTAAACAAGAATTTGTTTAGAAAAATGGCAGTCCCCGAACATCTCATATCCGTTTATTACATTATATGGCCACCCATCTCATCGAAAGTGACTCCAGTAATCAATAAAACTATGCATATATAAAAACAGTCATATAAATATACAAAAAGCATGGCTAAAATTAATATTATTAAAATTAAGAGTAAAATATAAAATAGCAAGAAGAATTCAAATTAAGATTTGCCTTTATTAATTGCAGTAGGAGTGAGAAGAGTTTTCTTCACCGATGAGTTAATTGAATTAACTGAATGAATAATAAATATATCATGGTGAGATGGGCAACAATTTTTTTTAAAATAAATAATAACATTCTAACATTTATCGAAGTGATAGAGAAAATTATTATATACTTAAATAATTGTGTAATCCCGTATATGTAAGTTCCATGTTCAGGGAGCCTTACTCCCAGATAAATTACTACTGAGTTGTACTAATCTGAGCAGAACTTTCTTCTGCTGTATTCCATGTAGGAATATAATGTTAGGTTTTGTAGTAACTTAAAGAAGCACTAGTTTAGTACCATAGTGCAATCAACACAAGAGCAATCCAGTGTCAAACTGGAAATCGTTATATTGAGTAACAGAAATGAATAACAACAGTTGCAAATGAGGAGATTCAGTTGTATCCAAGAACTGGGAAAAGAGAGAGAGAGAGAGCAGAAGGGAGGGAGAGAAAGAGAAAGAGAGGTGGGGGGGGAGAGAGAGAACCATAAAATCAACTGTTGAAGGATGGAGGAGGGCAAACTTTAGCATGGCAACCAGAAAAATTCCATTTTCTAGGCTTCTGGAATTTGTCAGTCTGATAGAGAATGAAGTTGTAGAGTTAAGGAAATGACCCAGTAGTCCTAGCACTAAGAAGAGATAATACTCAATTCCCTGCAGTGTCTGCATCTGATAACCCAATTATCTCTAGTTTATTTTTTTCAAACCTTGAATCTCTGAGCTTGCCATATAAATAGACAGTTTTTCCCCTGTCCTTAGCTTCTAAATGCTGAATTTGTAAACATATTTAGGAAATCATTTGAAACAGTTGCCTTTTAGATTTAGAAAATGATATAGGTAATTAGTGGATTGTTCCAAACATTGTAATAATAATAATAATAAAATCTGAAGAATAAAAACACTTCCTCCTTTAGTAATTCATTGGGAATTGCAATTTTCAAATTCCTGAATTAAAGCATAAATGGCACCACAAAATGGTCTATGGCTAATAAGATTGGAGATGGAAGCACATGAGATTTAATGCTAAATTTTAGAAAGTAATTTAAAATTAAAACTGTTTGTGCATTGTTTACATGAAGTGTAAAAGAAAGAGAAAGTATGTTCTAACTAAAAAGGGAAAAAGACATGACAAGACACAACTTCATAGCACTAGCCTGTAGCATAGTAGGTAGAATATAATACAGTACTTTTTATTATTGTTCTGTATGTGCATTGCATTTATCACTCATATCCTTTTTTCATAGAAATAAAGGAATATTCATTTCAGTGCAAACATGAATTCACATTTTTGCTGCCAGTTACTTAGTTCAGAAGCCATAATTTGCCAACAATAAACACATCTTCTTTGCATATACATTCCCAGGAATATCAAATGTCCTTCCTATATATAAAGTTTCCCCAAACTAAAATGCAACCTAATCAACTCTACAGTACCAAACATTCTGGCTTCAAGCAAAAAGTCAAAACAAGCTAAGTCATTTTAACAAAATATAATTACAGCAAAGTATGTTTATTTGCTAGGACTTGCTTTAGAATTCTGCTAAAGGCTTATGAAACAAATTTACAAAAATACAGCATTTATAGAGATCTAGTATATTAAGAGTTAGGGAATTCTAGTATAAATTAGAATATTATGTCTCACTGAAGATATTTTAATAAAAATAAATGTCTATATTGTTAAAAGAACTTTCAATAAAATACATAAAATAATTCTCTTCTAAAATATAATATTTTTTTCTTAACATGGATGCTAAATTAATTCTATTATTTTAAACAGTACGTTCACTTACGTTTGTCTGACATGGGTTTATGAGGTAGAATTTACAAAATCATGTTTAATATGGGTTCACTGCAGTATTAAGGTACAGATTATATCACTTTGAGATCAGCTCCTAGTAAACTCATGAATATCACCCTACAGTTTTCTTGGCAGCAACAGAGATGTGATTTGCCCTTGTTTTCTTTTGGAATATCTTTCTACTTTATATACTTCATTTCCTTGTTATCTCCGATTCCACTTTAACCAAGTCTGACCTTACTTTGCTTTTGAGCTCAAACAAGGTCAAATAGATCACACAACATTGTATGCATCATGGTATTTAATAAATCCAAATGTGTTATCATCCAAAACATGGGAACTGTTGAATGTATACTTTTCATACATATATAACTTTTTTCAGAACTGACCAATATAATTAGGACTTGAATTATTAAATTTCCACCAGTCTTAGACTGTTAATCTAACTGTAGATTACCCACACTTCATCATCATCATTTGACCAACTCTGGTGGCCGAAGTAAAGGCTAAAGTAGAGGCAGCTCGTTCTTGAGTCTGCAACTGAGCTAAAAAGAATTCAGAAAATAAAATAATCCACTTTAAGTGGATAATTCAAGATTTGAAAGTGGGTATTACTCTATATTCAGTTCCAAGACTTCTGAAATAAGAGGTTAGAACTGCAAAATGTGGATGCAATTTCAGGTTTGTCTATCGAGAACTACTTAGTATAAAAAATTAGCAAGTTGACAGGTAGAACTGTTTCAATCTCCTGTTAGAATAAAGAAATATGCATACACTTTTTCACATCTGTAAGTACAGATGTACAAGGAAGCTCTTTCAGTTCTGAAAAGAGAGTGCATATGCAAAAGTTTCTGCTTAAGTAAAATGCTACTTGAAACAGTGCATTCCTCTGCATAGCTGCTCAAAATTAAATCTCACTGATTTTAATGAAAATTACTCCTACTAAGTGCAGGAAGAAGTACTTCCTAAATAGATTATAAGAGTTCACTAAATAACCAAGCAGCATTTCCATTATTTAGCAATAATGCTAAAAACAGTAGTGCTTCCCATCCATCATTATAGCTGTAGAAATCAGAAGCCCTTGAAAGGAAATTAATAAATCTAAGTTTTCACCATGTTGGCTTTGCCCTGAAAAGTAACTTGGCATTGATGATTGGATTTGGAATCATTTCCTAATCTGTCATTTTGGTATAAATCCCGTCACAAGCATTACCAAGGATGGATGGATAGATAGATAGATAGATAGATAGATAGATAGATAGATAGATAGATAGATTGATTTATTAAATTTATATGCCACCTATCTCACTGTCAAGTGACCCAATTATGTGCCATCAAGTCATTGTTGACTCCTAGTGACCACATAATTTTTCTCCTTGATGACAAGATAAAGATTAAATTTTTGTTTTTTATTTTTCTTGTCCCTTTCCCTAGCAAAACAACTGGACAGGTTCTTATACATGATTATTTTGAGTTTAGTATATTTATACATTCCTTAATTAAAACTAACTTCAGTGTGCCTTGCTCTTTATATAATGACAAATATATGGTCCTTCTATAAGATTGGCTGAAAAGAAAAACAAAAATAATTCCAATTGCCTCTTCATCACACTAGAGTTTTAAAGAAGAATGAAGGCCCAGCGTTAATTCATGAAGTGCTAAACCAGGTAATTGATTAGTCTAATTAAACATTCCAACTAGTGTCCAGAGAAACCTCTTCAATGGACTCATTCTCAATGTCCATCCAACACCAAATCGGTGTGGAAGAAAGAGAAGGTTAGTGGTGGTGTAGGATTCTAGACGTTGCTGAGTTAAAGATCCCAGTATACTCAAAGATATTGTTCAGCATCATCTGGAATTGCCACAGGATTCTTTCTTCTCTGCTGTACTCTCAAATAAATCTGCAAACGTTAGCAGCTTAAATGCTATTTGTGCACATATTTTTCCCATTTGACACGAGTCATTTACCTTAACAGTTCAATAATAATATCTAAAAATCTATGTTTCATACACATCTGTTTGTGAAAATATGTATTTACATGAGTATTACATTTGTTTTAAATTAACAGTTTCCTCTGGCATCCCCTAAATGGCTCTTTTGCATAAGAGTTCTAAAAATATTGAAAGGTAGTTCACTAGAGTATCTGAGCACCCAAGTGGCACCCATCAATTCATCAGCAATCCAAATGTTTCAAAACAGTGGCCTACATTTTCAAACAGGTACAATGAGATATAAAGGTAAAGGTAAAGGTTCCCCCGCACATGCGTGCTAGTCATTTCCAACTCTAGGGGGGTGGAGCTCATCTCCGTTTCAAAGCCGAAGAGCCAGCGCTTGTCCGAAGATGTCTCCGTGGTCATGTGGCCGGCATGACTAGACGCCAAAGGTGCACGGAACGCTGTTACCTTTCCACCGCAGTGGTCCCTATTTTTCTACTTGCATTTTTACGTGCTTTAGAACTGCTAGGTTGGCAGAAGCTGGGACGAGTAACAGGCGCTCACTCCGTTACGCAGCACTTAGGATTTGACCTGCCAAACTGCCAACCTTGTGATCGACAAGCTCAGCGTCCTAACCAGGGCGCGCGCACCACACACACACACACACATACACACACACACACACACATACAGATACACAGATACACACAGACACACACAGAGACACAGACACACAGACACACAGACACACACACAGAGACACACACACAGAGACACACACACACACACACACACATGTGTGTGTGTGTGTGTGTGTGTGTGTGTGTGTGTAAATTATTCAAATTGCTAATAAAGAATTTTTTTGGGAGGCTGATATGATCATATCGAACTCTTTATGTTCTCTCTCGAAGAGGTGTACTGCTTCAACAGAATGCTATAAAGATGTGGACTTCTTAAAGGGATTGTTTTATTTCATTTTCAATTATCTTAAAAAAATAACTTACAATCCATAGCTCATAGAATTATACATTCATGTTATTGAACATATGAGAGTGATTGGTTTTTATACAAGGGACTTTACTATTTAAGCCACCCAGAGTGCCACTGTGAGTAATCTGGGTGGACATATAAATTTTCTTAATAAATTATATAAAACATAAATGGCATATAATTCATACACACACACACACACTAAATGTATGTATATACATGCACACAACATATAAGTTGTATGAGTGAGCACATGTGTGGTCTGCAGAATCTACAACCTGTTTTAGATATCCCTTATTATTACATTTATATAAATCATAGACTCCAATGACTTTTCTAAGTAAATATGAAAAGCGACCATATGGAATGTTAAGTCTCTTCTAGATTTCTAACAAATTCTAATAAGCCATCCCATGTTACAGTACTAGGCACTGCAAATGATTTGGAATAAGGAATTAAATCAGCTTTTCCTGTGCAGAAAAATTACCTGAGTTCTTCTTATTGAATTCATGAGTATAATTTTAAATCATTTCTTCAATCTGATTTTTAGCTTTATTAAAGTTTATATGAAAATGTTATAATTAAATAACATTTTTGCAAATAAGACTCTTTCGGTAATTTACCCTAAAATGTAATATTTACATAAGATGCATTGATTTAGCTACTCTAACTTCTTGCTCTAGAAGCAAATTGTTCCTTCAAAACAAACAAGCCGTCAGAGCAACTGGACTGCCAGACTGTTCTTCATTATGGCCATGTCTAACCCAGCAATTTTAGTTGAAGAGGATTCCAGCACTTTTTCACAGATAAATAAACAGCAAATACTTACAGGAGAAAGCCTTGTAGAACTGATTCCTTAATCAACAGTTAAAGAAGCAAATTGGATCTGCCCTATCACAAAAAAATTAATTCCAGATTGCTGTTATTGTCTTTAAGTACAAGAAGGTTGTCTTGTAAGTTACGCTGGATAATTTCATTTTAAAAGTATCTCTAAAATTTGCCGTCTCATGGGATTTGCGGTTTTCTCCATCATTATATAACTGTAAAACCTCTGGATGTTAAAGATTGGATAATTTCTTTCAGATGGGCCTGGCCTATATTATACATGGCTGTAACAGATAAGCTCAGTTGGCTGCCAGAAGTAACCAATATGGAGTTAAAGCAATACAAAAGTCTGCAAAACTAATAACAATTTTTACCTTGAATATTACCCTGTTTGTTGACATTAACACTTTTGAATATGGCTTCTATTTAAATGGACTAGGACTGTATTGCACGCATGATCAGTTGATGGGAATGTGTCTCTTTTATTCTTATTCACTTGTCATTGGTGGTATTCTACAGTGTTCAACTTAAATCCCACATAAATCTTGAGACCATACTAAATGAATAAGTTTTCACACTTTTCTCTTCACTGCAGACCAAAGTAATAACAATCTACCTTGAATATATTGCTAGCAGAAATTATAAAGTAACAAGAAAACATAGATGCAAATCTGCCAAGTTGGACAGCCAATAAATGTAAATAAGTAAATAATAATCAAATATGGCACCTCATTAATTAAACATTCTATAATTTCACTTGAGGCATCTTTGCTCCCCTTTCAAAATAATGATGACAAGGTCTTTTTACTGTTACTGCAATAATGTGTTTGCTGTGAGTTAACTGTTTCAGTTTTTAAAATCAGTTTCTATTCTACTATGCCATTTTACATTTTTAATTGTAACATTTTATTTTTGATTTGGAATGCCAAAATCATCCCATGGTCACTCCAAAATATAAGTAGGGAACATGCTAGCACAAAATCAGCTGTAAGTCATTATTATTGTCTTAAATTATAGCCGAGGGCAGGGTCAGCCATCTTGTGATGCACCGGGACATTGCTTAAACTTGAGGGAGGAAAGGAGAGATCCATAATGTGTAACACAGTAATGTAAAATTGGCAGGGCCAAATTATGAACGACACAGAAATGGCATTCTTAACTTTTTATTATTTGGGGAAGGAG
>NC_138207.1:67229907-67242407 GCF_964194415.1 Vipera berus
CTGTTAAATTAGTCATCACCCCACAATAATCATATATGAGAAACAAATGGCTAAACCTAGAGGATTTCAGTGTGACTTAATTTCAGGGTTGGTGTTTTTAAAGAGAAAAAAAAGAGCAAGAAGCCTCTCTTAAGTGCTAAAACATATGTCTACGAGCTGCTTGAAAACTCTCTAACCAGCACAGCAGTTTATTAACTTGCATAACTCATTTATTTGTTCAAAGTAATGATCTTTGGGGAAAGAGATGTTATATTTAGAAACTGCTTGTCAAATTTAATAAATGATGCTTATTGCAGGGTGCTTTTTTTCCTTAAAAGCATTTTTCCAAATATGTCCTACCTTTCCCCTGAGCTTTCTTCTAGCCAAGGACCAATGCACAGAGTGTTTCTCAGAGGTAAAAGATGACTTCTGTCCACTATCCCCATCAGTGCCCAGTGACCTCAAATTGTTGAGACTAGCACCATGTCCAATTCAATCCCCCACTTGTTTCCTAACCCAATATTTCTTATGTCAAAGGACAAATTGCTTCATTCAGAAAATGGAAATAGATGGAGAAAGCTCATTTTAGCAGCATTTCCAATGCCAAATATCAAAAAAGAAATGACATAAGAATTTCCCCTAAGATACCACAGCGACTAAGCATGTTGATCTGATCTGTAAAAAAAATTTTCTAATGTGAAACAAATGTTATGGGTGTGAATTCATACTTAACCATAAAAAACGTTTGCCTTACCCTGCCTCATATTAAATACCACAGATAACTGTCATCAGATTTTATATTGTGTTTTACTGCCAGTAATGGTAAAAGTTGGAGTAACATTTGGTTTGGCAATTAGGAAGATTTGTAGTTTAATTTATTAATCCCAAAGAGAAAACTGCACAGAATCAATTTCATATTCAATGATAGTTTATTCTATTTTCTCACAAATAATTATTTAATAATTTTGTTTTGCATGGGAAAACAGTTCACTGGAAACAGTATAATTTATAAATAAATTAGACAAGTTGAAGTCTAATAGTCAGATTTCTATATATTTTCCAAATGGTGTGTCAGATTCCAATAAATTGGGATCACACAACTAGTTCTAAGCAGCTGCAGAGGTTTTTTTAGATTAACTTTCTGGAATAGTCCTCAATACAAATATATACTTCGTATTATATAGAAAGCCCTTTGCAAAGATGAAACAGATTTAAGACAGCAGCATAAGGTTGTTTATTTACTTGGAAGATTTAAATTCTACCTTCCTTAGATTAATGAGGTCAGGTTGGCTAACCCTAACCCTAAGCCTCCTTTTTTCTCACAATAACTCTGAGATAGAGAGACATACCTTGTCCAAAGTCATACAATGAACCTGTGTGCCTATAGATATTCTTGAACCTCAATCTCCCTGCTGCCAATGCTAACTCCTTTAAGGTAAAGGTAAAGGTTCCCCTGCATGTGCGTGCTAGTCGTTTCCAACTCATCTCTGTTTCAAAGCTGAAGAGCCAGCGCTTGTCCGAGGACGTCTCCGTGGTCATGTGGCCGGCATGACTAGACACCAAAGGCGCATGGAACGCTGTTACCTTCCCACTGTAGTGGTCCCTATTTTTCTACTTGCATTCTTCAGTGCTTTCGAACTGCTAGGTTGGCAGAAGCTGGGACGAGTAACAGGCGCTCACTCTGTTACGCGGCACTCGGGATTCGACCCGCCAAAGTGCCGACCATCTGATCGACAAGCTCAGCATCCTAACCCACTGAGCCACCACGTCCCTTGCTAACTCCTCTATCACTACACAAATTAGCTGTTGAGATGTGTTTTTTAAGTCGCTGGATGAACATAGATTGTAATGTAAAAAGGAGGGATTCCAAATGTTATAATTTAGGAACATCTAGATCATGGGTGTAAAACTTGCCGCATCATGTGACGTGTCACAACGTACCATGACTTTTTTTTCATTGCCGGAGCTGAGGTGGGCATGGCCTCCGCATGATGCAACTGGCCCGCAGGCCAGCAGTTTGACACCCCTGGTGTACGTTTCCCACCTCTGGACTGCAAAAACATATACTTTGGAAGCCAACTTAACTTTGTAGTAGTAAGAAACCAAAGGTTAAGAATTAAGCATACTCAACTAACTTGTCCAGAAATTCAAAAGCAATGGAAGTTCTTTTCTCTAAAGCTTGACAAATGTGGAAAAAAATCCACAATAATCTTAGATTATCTCTGTATCTTTCTTCCTGACACCTAATATAGCTATATGAGGAAGGAATGGCCACAAGGTTCTTTATAGCTAAATAAAATTGACGTAAAGCAGAAAAGGGGCAGCATTAATAGTATTCCAGGAAGTATGAAGGCTATTGACCTAACACAAGAGACTGATTATAGTTTCTTCAGAATGATACCCATTGGCTAACGTCACTGGCAACGATGCATTTGTCATACATTCATTAATACTCAGGGGGAAAAATAGTATCTGTTTCAAAAGCCTGTAAAACTCACTTGATCAGGGATGATGGTGGGACAAAAGAAAAATATTTGTGTGTGGAACACATGAAACAATAGATCTATCCTATTACTTTTAGCTCTCTGGAAAATTATGTCTGCCTCTAGCCTCAATGCCTCTCTGCAATTTGGATTTTCAACTTTGAAGTTGGAGTACAATGCATGTCCTGCAGGTGACAACACACTGCAGGAAGCCAATACGTACTTCTGTAAATAATGCCAGTAGGGCTTATTCTTAGAACCAAATTACACAATTAAAAGAGCCATGCAGTATAGGTCTTGCTCAACTGTACCACTTCAAGCAGTAGGTGAAATAATTTACATTTTTAAAAAAACGTTGTGAACAAGATTAAGCATAGCTTTGGGGGAAAATAACTTGTTTCAAAAACTCACAATGCCAATTTGAACAGAGATAATAGTAGGTCAAAAGAATAAAAAATATGGAGAGAACACATGAATAAATGCTTCTATCATGATAGCTTTGTCTGCTTAACTATTATTGTCTGCTCCACCCACACATAACTTGTACTGCATAGAAAACCACTTGTGCAAATGAGGCCGTTTCAGAAGTTGCTTACAATATTTTTCGAAGGCTTATTCCTAAATTTGGTTAAAGTTGTTTTTTTAACCTCTACATAATGCTGAACTGTAATTCCCAGCAGCTCTACCAACATTGCAAACAGTAAAGGATGCTGAGGTCCCAAATGTTCTCCACTTCAGTGGTGGTCTAGAAATTAGGCAGGCTACCACACTGAAGTTAAGAAGCAGATGGTCATTTTTTCAAAGTGTTATCATTACTAATTCAATAGCATTAGGGGCAACAATGCATATCTTATACCTCAGTAACTTTTTCTATTTTGAAATAAGGGTGCAAATATAAGCAACAGAAAGGAAGATCACCACATAATTCACTGCTGGAAAAAATAAAAGAAAATAGAAAATCTCCTATCACAAGCATTTTCTCTCATGGATGGGTTTATAGAACCATTAATAAAACAGCCTAAGGAAAACATGATTATAGCACTTAGATATCTCAATTTTCATGATTGAGAAATACAGTAGTATTTTTTTTAAAGTATGGCAATGTTTAGATTAGAAAATTATGTTATGCCATATTATAATAAAAATATATAATTATAAAATTATATTACCTATACTGGGACATGTCCTAATACTGCACCAGGTGATTCCCTGATCACGTATCACACCTGTGATAGGGATTTGGGACACTTACAGGATGTTATCATCCAACCTTTTTAACTTTTGTAAATACACACACATATACACACACGCACACAATGGTACATATTGTACTAGATTGACATCATATAATTTATGACTTGCTGTTAATACTTTAACATAGTAATATTCTAAAATATTTTAATTATATAACTGAGTGATTGGTAAGACTTTGACGAACACATTGTCACCTTCCAATGCACAGTTCTTATAATGAAAGAGTTTGATAGGAATCTACACATGTTCGATCTCAGCTCTATAACTTCCCACCACCATTTTTTATAACAACTATTTAGAAAAGCTTATCCCAGTTTTAAGAATGGCTGCTGGTGTAAACTGCAACATATTCCTTCCATAACATACTTAGCCTTTGGCTTTTATCATCAGTTATGTTTAATTCTAGGAGAATGATAGTAATTATGATACATACTCTTAAAACCACAAGCATCTAGCTTATATATACAAAAACCTTTATAACTTTTGTTTCCTCATAAGTATGTATGCACATATATAACTGCACAGAAAGTAGTTCTATGACCAAGAGATTCCCCAAAACATCTGTTCTCATTTTTATGGTGTTAACCATATTTTTTTTCTCTTTGCAAACCATTATTGCAGTGGTTTTCATGTGCCCTCTCTTGGATCAGAAACTCATGAGTAGAGGAAAAAAAAACCCTGTCTTTTGACTATTATAGACAAAGATATAGATTTCTCTATGTTGTTTTCCTAACAATTACAAAATGCACAAAATATATGTAATTAATGGAATATTGCAGTGTATGAAAATAATGTGTCTTCTCAGAACATTATGAATGTCAAAACATCATTGCAATTTTCTAATTAAATTATAATGCTGTAGGAATTGGAAAAGAGACATTCCTATCAATTTGTATACAATAACTAAAAGTTTTATTAATAGTTATTTAGGATAAGAAGCATTTGATCTCTCAACAGAATTTTTAGAAATTCAATTCTTTATTATATGATATATTTATGAACATGAAGATAACCATTACTTATTTTTGTGGAAGCCAATTATTATTCTTGTACATAAACACACCTTAATATTTATTTAATAAAAATCCCCCCAAAGAAAATGAGGATATATGTACCCACTCAGGCATGCATATATTTTCTGTAGATGTAATTAAATCAATCTACTCTATTCTGCATAAAGTATCTTTGCATGATTTGAATGCTGAAAGTGATTTATTTATTTATTTATTTGCTGGAGTGCAGTTAACCTTTCCATTTTTGCATGAATACTCCTACCCTTTGATTTTAGATAATAAAATAACAATATAGTCTGGTTCATTTTTTCTTCCTCAAGAATCATAGTCTGAACTCAGCCTCATCCTATTTTTCCAGTGTTACAAGTTTTATTTTTTTTATGTTAAATCTAGAAGTTTTGTAGTCTGAGTTTTGCTGTTAGGCTTATTTAACTCCATGATTTTGTTTCTACCAAAATAGTTTCTTTCAAAGCCTCAGCAGAGAGAGGGGGGAAAGGTGTGTGTGTGTGTGTGTTTCAGCAAAAGAACTGTTCTTTCTCACCAGATGTGTAACCGTGTTTCGTCTTTCACTATAGACAAGCTGGAGCCGACTTCTTCCGCTACCCAGGCCTGTGCTACATGTCTTACAACAACACAAATGTAAGTCTCTTCCTTTCCACACATGTTAAACTCATTTCCAACTATTGGGAAAACACTACACTCTCCTTATTGCTGTTGTCAGATGATGTAGTTTATTTTATGTACTCCTGGCACCAGAAGCAGAGAATGATTGGTTCAGGCCACTTTGCTGGCTGTGAATTGTTTACAGACAAACATCTTGCTTTTGTTAAAAAAAATACATATAGAATTGTCAACAATATGGAGTGGGGGAGGCCTGTACCAGGAATGAATAAAATAAACTTGATCTTCTATCAACTGCAACTGCAAGTATCTTTGCCTGCATAAACACACAAACATACTTGTGCAGAAATATTTATTCCCTTGTATGTTTGTGCGTTTATGCAGGCGCAGATACACATGAACATAAACACAGCAGAGGGCAAGAAAAAGATGTACTTTCCTCCAACTTATTTTAATGTGCTAACTCTATAAAACATGTTATATTTTAAGGTGTCATGCACTACCAGTCATAACCGAAGACTTAGTCTTGATTCCTAACCTAATATGTTTATCACATATTATTATGTCATAAACACACCGCAGGCAACAGACTTGAACAACAGCATAACTGAATAACTGATATTTAATCAATTAATATTTTTAAAAAATGCATGTATGTGTTTGTTTGTATGTGTGTGTGTTTGTGGAGTGGGGGGTGTTTTTCCTCCACTAGCATTTTTGTAAGATTTGCTATTAAGATAAACAAACAAGAAGACCTTGTTTTCTGGCAGCCTGACCCAGATGAATGGTTTTCATTTTCTTAGTGTGTCAGCTCTGGAAGCTTTGCCAAGTACAGGTTAAGCTCCCTGAGTTTTCACTTCCTGTAGCCCTGCTTGTCAATCACTTCCTGGCATATGCAGTGACAATTTCCATCTTTAGAGCTTGAATTTCCATCTTCTCCAAACATGTCTCCCAAGGCTGTGCTTAACCCTTTGGGTTACCATGTCTAATAAATTATTCGCCATCTTTCCAAATGTAAGTAAATACTGCTTGGATATTTGTTTATTGCAAATAAAAACTACTGTAGTTTTTTTCCCCCACCAAAACCCTGTCCTGTATTTTGCATATTGTAGAAATATAATTATGCAAACGTTCTTACTAAAATGTCGTATAATTTTGGTGTGAGCAACCTATTTTCCCTAACAATTATATCCTAATTGGTTCATGAGAGCTTTAAAAAAAACTTTCCGTTGATAGTTAATATTTTTTTCCTGTATTCATGCGTACCAGAACTCTCTGCTTAAATTTTTTTTCCATAACCTAATCCAATTCATCAAAGGCATCCTAACAAAATTACATGCTCTGGCAGTATCTTTGCCTTTCACCTGATAAGGCTCTAACAGAAGCAGCATATGGTTTCTATCAGGATACTTCTTATAGAATAGTTTTTGACAGCTTTGCTTAAATCCCTTCCCTCACTTTTTCTTTTTCACATACTCAGTACTTATTCTATAATGCTCCTTGTTCTGAAAGCATATATATGTATTCGGCTTCACTCAAAACAAAACGAAAAGAAGAAGAGAAAATGGAAACATTGCTTCAAAAAGTGCTTGATTGATATTATTAAAGAATCATTTAAAAATTATTTCTAATGAGATGACTCTTCCTTGGATGATATTAATATTTAATTACCACACATATCCTGTAGATGTCTGTTTAGACGTAAATCCTATTCATTTCAATAAGACTTGCTCTAGCTAACTAAATATAGGATTGCAGTTTACATTAACTGTGTTTTTTTCAGATGTGTTTATTAAAAACCATTTTATTTTGGTATTCTATAATTCTTCTGCACCCCCATATGTATATGAGCCTTGGTGGAGCAGTGGGCTAATGCCTCCTTAAGTAACACCAGCTGCCTGCAATTAGTGCAGGTTCGCATCCCACCAGGCTCAAGGTTGACTCAGCCTTCCATCCTTCCGAGGTAGGCAAAATGAGGACCCAGATTGTTGGGGGCAATTAAGCTGACTTTGTAATAATCCCGCTTGGGGTGTGTGTGTGAAAGCCCTAACAAGCAGGCATATACACAGAATGAAGGCTACTGCTAAGCTTGTAAGCCGCCCTGAGTCTTCGGAGAAGGGTGGGATATAAATGTAATAAAAATAAATAAAAATTAAAAAAATATTTGGACATTCTGTGTTGACACTCATCCTCTTTTTTCCATTCTTGCTATTCTTTTCCTCTTTACATTCTACATTGCGCTCTCTCTCTCTCTCTCTCTCTCTCTCTCTCTCTCTCTCTCTCTCTCTCTCTCTTATCATGTCTTCCCTGCCCCTTTGTGATTTTCCAAGTAGAGGTTTCTCAATTTTTCAGCCACTTCCACTTTTAATATCTCTGTCCCATAGGATTCTCCTCTTCCTGCAAATACATTTGACATTTCTTTTACTGCCTTTGCATCCCATTGATCTTTAAAGACCGACTATGTATCAGCTACCACCTTTTTCTCTCCCGGTGCCATAGGTCTTTATGAACTTCCATTTTTGAGCTCTACCTAGTTTCTTGTCCCACATGTCTCATTATTACACTTTCTTTTCTGTTCTCTATAATGTTGGTGTCAAGTTTCCGATGTTCTTCTGTTTTTGATAGTACAATCTCTCTACACCCCTCCTATGTCATCTCTTTTTTACATTTTTTTTATATACCACAAACCTTTCCGTGCCTCTAGCTCTTATTTTCTTTCATCTGCCTCCATTTTTACTTTCTTTTTCTCTTCCATGCCTTATCTCCAGACCTCCGTGTTGACTTTCACCCATAATAACACAGAAGATTTTCATTCTCCCAGCAATCTATAGTATGGGGAAATTCTAGGTGCAGGGTAAGCTGAACAGTGTATATAGACGATCTACTTCCAGCCATATGTTGTATAGGCCCAATTTAGGCAAAGAAATAACATTTAGCAATTTGGGTCATTTTTAAGGTAGTGGATTCATTGCCAAGCTGAACTGATTTCCCTATTATTTTTTCTCTTCACAAGCGATATATTGCAAAAATATTTCATATAACAGTGAAGCATTAAAATCAATGGGAACTTCACTACAAACTTATACAGCAACATATACAGATGATACATCTTCATAACATACTAAATGAATCAATTTGCATACAAACTATGCATTGTACACTTAAAAGTACAATTGGAATCTCTATCCAGAGATGTCCTTAGCAGGAGACATCTATGAATTCAAATTCAACTAGGCCCTCAGAATCAATGCCAGATTTGCATAAGAAAATAAAGTGTGGTTCATCTGGAAATATTTCTTCTTTAAGAATTTCGTTGGAGCTAAAAATCACAGTCAAGGGGGAAAAAATAACTCCTAAATCTCTTCTCTAGTAATTACATACGCTCCTTAAAGAAACCCAAGAATGAACATTTTACAATAAACTGTACTGTTTTCATTGCATTATGCAAATTAAATGACAACTTGTCATTTAAGAAGTTAATAAACAGTCACCGTTTTGCAGGTTATCCAAATGCTATTGAATAGACAACCTTGGATCCCTAAATGATGCGTAATTAAAATTATTTTTAAAATCCTCCTTGACAGGCCAGGGCTTAGCCAAAAAGTAAATGACATTAAAGAAGACAATGAATTTAATTTTATTTAATGTCCCTTTTTGCAGATCCTCATTTACATAGCATTTTTAACAAAAGCGTTGACCTTATAAATGCTGGCATTTGTACAGCTTCTGCAGAGTTGGATTTAATCATGCTTTCACAAAGCCATAAGGGAAAAGCTTTAAGTTCTCTGGTTGGATATGGAGTAGGAATAAAAACATTGGGCCTGGTCAAATGTTTATCCTCCTTGCTTCTGAAAACAACCTGACAAGAAGATGTAAAGGTCTAGGGAATAACCCATTGCTGTTTGTAAGGCTGGTAATAATCATACATAATCGTTTGGAAATATAGCTAATAAAAAATATAATGAGTGTTCAGCAAAATCGGCATTAGGCCCAAATTACATGATATTAATACTTGAACAGGTGCAGAAAGGCTCTTTAAATGAGGTAAATGAATAAAATGTCCCAGAGCACAACTGTGTGCACTGACAAAAAGTCAATCACATGAATAATTCAGTGACTAGGACTGCCAGCAAAGGTCAGCTTTCTTTGACCTTTGTGACAGGAAGTGAAAGGAAACACTGTTGACTAAAAAAAAAAAAGGGACCACTTCCAATCAGTCTTCAGCTTTAAAGGAACAAACTTTAGCTACCAGTGAAATAAAGCTATTTCTTCCAAACCTAGTTTGGTAATCCTGCCACCATTCTAAAAAAAAATGCAGAGGTCATAAAATTTTGCGTCTCAATGAAACAAAACGTGAAAACAAGAAACTAGGCAAAGACAATGAAAGGTTAACTACAGAGAAACATTTCCCCCCCCTCTGGAAACAATGTCAATTATGTATAAAATCTGAGGTCAGCTGAAAAATATGTTAAGAGCCCACAGAGCTGAAAGTTTGAAACAGCTGTTAAATATGACAAAACTTCTTTACCCCACCAAAAAAAAAAGGCCTAAATCTATTCCAAACCCTGTATGGAAGAAAATGGGATAAACAGATGTCTGGCTTTTATACAGAAAAGTAGAACACACTTGGAATTATAAGTCTTCTTAACTCTATAGAATAATGCCAGATTTATAGAGGAGGGAGAGTATTTACTACCCACAGAAATGTCAACTAGCAGTACAACTGTGATAATACCATCTGGAAAAATGATGCCAGGCATGCTCGCAGCAACACTTTGCAAGTTCATTCCGTGTGCACAGGCAGATCTGCCATTGTTTTACTAACAAGTTGCTTCTTAATGGGATTGTAGTTTGGAAAACCCTGTCTTTCTCTATTCCTTTGTAATCAACTGCTTCAGTGTTCAAGAGTTGAATACTGTGATCTCATATAGATTCTACCCAAACAAGAAAAGGAAAAGTCAAAAAGATGTCTTTTACCAGGAATTTCCATAACTTCACATAAAATATTATGGTGGCAGAAAAGAATTATTTTAGCACACAGTGTGGTTTTGGTTTAGCAGTTACTGCGGTATCCTGTAATCATTTATAGGCAGTGGAATGTATGAGTGAAATAGGATAGATTTATCTCTTCATAGTTGTGATATGTAGACAATGGGTGTTCCTAATGAGGAACATCTGCTTTTGAGCTCGCCCAGAAAACATTATTCCACTATGAAAATGATACTCCTATCCTTTTCAGCAGGCCTTCATAAAAATAAGTTGTTTTCTTTTATTTCTTTTATTTGTCTTTCTTTGGGGCAGTTTTATTTCCCATAGAGACTTTTCGGAGGCATCCCTTTGGCTTGAATTACTTTATAGTACTATTTTGGTGGACTGTATCTGTTACATGGATTGCATAATTGTAAAGATGAAACAGTGTCCAAAATTGTAATAATTGAAAATGTGTTCTTAAGGATGTTTTTAGCAGAAAAATACACAAAAATTGGTCTGTGGTAAAGGGAGATAAGTACTGAGTACGTTATATAGTATGGAATTTTAAAGCCCTAATAAAAATATTTTTATTTTCTTTATTTTATCATTTTAATGTGAAATATTTGATTTACAGATATATGTATGGCTTCTGCATTTATGATTCCATGTTACTGTTAGAAAATACAGATAATACCTATTTTCTATCCATTCTATTATAACATTATTTAAAACAGGTTGTGATTTCATCAGAACAATTGCATGGTCAAAGATCACAATATATATCTGAATTTTTGATTAATATTCTCAGGACAAAAATCTGTAAGCAAAATATTACATGTATACAAATGTCAAAAAAATATATAATATAAAATGATATTTATACAATTTTTAAACTAAGGGATATTTCATGTGTTAACTGACCTACCGTTTTAACTAAAGTTTTATTCTATGGGCTGAAAAGATGATACAATTCAGAAATTTTGCTCCACCATCAGCAAATTTAAATGGTAAACTAAAACACATGCATCAGTCCAAGATAAATTATTATTAGAAATCTAAAATGCAATTTGATCCTCCCCAAAGACTACACTAATATTGCTATTCATTTTTCCAAAGTATATTTTCCTTTCATGAGATGGCTAAAGTAATTTTATGTAAGCATTAAATGCAACTGTTTTTTTTAATGTATCTCAAATATTGAAAGTGCCATAAACATCATTTCCCAGAGCAACAAAGTATTTAACAAAGTGCTAATAGTATTTTGTCATTAAAAGTGACAAATATTTTATTAAGCTAAAATGCACATTCTTTTTATATTATGCAAAAAATGACCTTACGTTTAAAATTTTTAATGTATAAGGTGATTAAAATTCCTATAAAATTGCCATATCCTCAAATTTAGAAGCACAGCAGATTTTTCATCAATAATTAAGATCTCAAAAGCATTTATGCACAGTGTAAATGGAATTTCAATCTTCTTTATTCAAATCAACATGATAAGCCCATTATCTACCTTTTATTTCCTTGTACTTCTGAGTATTACAATATAACATGATTTGGATAAATATGCTGAAGTATAAAAGTGTAAATGTGGCAAAGTGAGTAGTTTAATTTTTCCCCAAAAAATAGATATGTATTAGCAATAACTGCCTAACTACATCAATAAGTTTTCCACACATATGTTTATAAAGAAACAATGGATTGCAATACATTACAAAGATTTTCATTTATTGCTAATACAAAGTACTGAATAAAGTACATTCAATATTATGCATGCAATACAAAACTTAGCACACTAGCAAAAAACTAACATATTTAAATGGTATGGAATTCTGGTGATTCAGACTTACTAATGAATAAGTTTCAAACCAATAAAAAAAATAGAAGAGCAAGAGAGTACGTATGACCATTCAGATGCCTTCGTATACATCCAAGATCACTTTAAAACTAACAAGGGCAGCATACTGCTTTTTATCCTTTTAGCTATGATTCCTAAACCTTCTCAATTAAAGCTTGCAAAAAACAACAACCCTACAATAGATTTTTTCCCCCAAAAGTAACAGCATACAGTTCTACCATTTCTACAGCTAAAACATTGCAGACAATATAACTATATTGATTTGGGTACTTCAAATTCCATAAAGTGTCAAACTTGTTCTCTGTTGCCTAAAACAATCTC